>NW_005842402.1:959923-963148 GCF_000455745.1 Alligator sinensis | reverse complement strand
GTGCATGGGGAAGTGACTTTGCAATGGTATTCCTCTCCTGCTGCTGCTGCCCTCCTTAGCACATCTGATTACTTTCCCAGCCTGGTCCATTTAGTGCTGCCCTTGTGTAGAGCTGGTTGGAAGTTTTCCAGGGGTGGGGCTGGGATTTAAATTTGGATTTATTACTCCTGAAGGGTTTGATGAATCCAGAATCCAAGACTGGGTACTGGAGTAACATTGCCTATATTTCTGGTGTATCTACAGTAGTGCTGGAGGACAGTGGAAGTTGCTAGGTTTTAAACCTCAAGAAATCAAACCTGGTGGGTTTGCCCCACACTACAAACCCTGAGAACTCCCACAGCTGCTCAGTGACATTGGCATTGCTGTCCATTTCACTGGTAGTATGATCAATGACAGGGACAAAAATATCAATTTCAACTGAGCAGCTCCCAGATCCAGGGAGTTTTAAATATGTTTAAAACTGTTGGTTTGGGTCCAACTTGAACTGAAACAAAATGAAAAGTAGAAATGAAATTTCCTGTGGACTTGAAACATTTATTTTTGGCTAGGCCTGCTTCTCATCCAGAACCACCCAGCAGATCCTTCACTGTGCCTTGCCAGCCACTAGCCCCACCTCACTGCAGACCAGCTGTGCTCAAAGCCTGAGCTGGCTCCCCTTGAGCCTGGCTGTATCCTGCCCCACTTCCTGTAGCTGTGAGAGGGAGGGGAGAAAAGCAAGATTTTAAAAATAAATTATTTTTAAGTTCATGCCGCTGTGCTGTCCTTCCTGGCATTTGTCTGCAAGTCCAGCCACAGAACTCATACCATGCTTCCTCTCACTGAATGACACAAAGTGCTGTGTGTGGCAGACAGCAACCTCAGTAAAGCAGCAGGAAATTACATTGGTAGAAATTAAATACTTTAAATTAGATTTGGATCTCAGATATACCACCATAATTCTGAAGTAATCTTCTGCAGACCAGGGGAGCTATTCTAGATCTACTCCCTCATAACTGAGCTCAGAATCTGGCCTTTTTTTTTTCACAATCATCTGATCTCCAAGCCACAGTAAAGAATGGCACAGCAGAAGAGGAGGGGGAAATGGTTTATTTTATTAGTAAAACACATTCCTATTCATAAAGATATTTATGTAACAGTCGAATCTCTACAAACATTTTATTTTGTTACATAGTTGCAGGCAAATAGATGTGTGTGGAAATGTTTATATTTCACTATGCCTCTTAAAAATAAGTTTTTTGTTACTGCAAGAAGAAAAACATTCTGTCATCCTCATTCCCAGGTTCTTCTAGGCTCTGACCCAGAAAGCAATTATGCTGTTTTTAATTTCACGTATGTGATTAGTAGAACTGGCTAAATAAGGGGTTTGTTGCCAATACTGAAAAATCCAGACAAAAACATTTGTTTGGGATGGGTCAAAACCCAGAATTTTTTAACTGGTAAATAGGAAAAGTCAATAAATGGTCAAAAACACATTCCCAAACATTGAAATGCTTTGAAAATGGTCAAATGAAATGTTTAGCTGCTGTAAAAATGAAATACTATGACTTCTTCTGATGTGGAACAGGAAGTCAACTGGTGACCATCTTGACTTCTAATTTTCCTGCATCACTTTAGGAAAAAGAGTAGCAAAGAGGCATACCTACTCGGGCTATGAGGCACTTTGGTCCCCAATTTGATTCGGAGATTTGCCCCAATTCAGTGGCTGAATCTCTGAATCCAAACTGAATCAGAGAACCCTTTAATCTCTCTGAATCGAATCAGAACCCACCAAATCAATTAGGAGAGATTCAGAAAGATTCGGAGATTCGGACATAGACACAGCTTTAAATGTTTTTTCTACATACCTCTAGGTAGCAGGTGGCTCATGAATGCTGCAATGCTGGGGCACGTGGAGCGTCCCACAGAAGTGCAGGGGGCTCCCCAGTGTGCTCGGCAGCAGACCTAGAAGTGGACCATAACCACTTCCGGGTCCACTGGGGAGCACGTGGGGGGGGCCCCCCCATGCTCTCCCAGCTTGGCGACTGGTGCCTGCTGGGTCTGGGGAGACACCCGGGGCCCCCCCCCCATGACTGATCGCCAAGCCAGAGGGGCACCAGGGGGCCCCCCCAATGTGCTCCCCAGCGGACCTGGAAGTGGACCAGAAGTACTTCCAGTCCACTTCCAGGTTCTCCGCTGACCACGTGGGCCCCCCCCCTCACATTCCTGTAGGACACTCCATCTACCCCAGCATTGCAGCATTCTCAAACTGGGCTGGTACCTTGAGGTATGTAGAAAAAACATTTAAAGTTGTGTCTGCAGCTGAATCGCTGATTCTCTGAATCAGCATTGAATCTTCAGATTTGGATTCAGTTGAATCGAATCAGGGCAGTGATCCAAATCAACTACTCAAATCATGGTCTCTGATTCGGGCCAAATCCAAATCTGAATTGAAGACGGTCCACTTTGCATACCCCTAATGCCTACAAGACAGTACACTCTCTAACACATATGCACATACATACACCGACACACTAACTTAAATTCTTAGGAATTTAGAATCAGAGGTGGAAAGAAACCCGGACACAGGATCTAGACTCCTCTTCGATGGAGTCAAGCAGTGGTCACTTACCTGTCCACACTGTACATGAATTAGGACTGCAGACTGTGCATAAGTGCCACAACTAGCAACTACATGAAAAACTGTCAGATGGACATGTAAGTAAAACAGGTTTCTACCCTTGTTCTCCCTCCTCTTTACGACAGCTTTTCAAACACAATAACTTCTACTATGACTCCAACCGTTCACCTCCTTTTCTCCAGATTAAACATATCTAGTCTTCCTTGTGTACCTTATATTCCAACATCTTTATCTTTGTTGCTTATTGTTAGATTCCATCCAATTTCTCTGCATTTGGGGACTGCAACTCATGATAGTAGTTTATGCATTAAATACATTGTGGGAATACTGCCTGATCCCTCTTATCTTTTCCCCCTTAACCATGGGGGAAATAGTAGGGCTGTGAGAAGCTTTGGGTGGCGATTTAATTTGGAGGAGATTAAGCCCAATTCGGTGGTTGAATTACTGAATCCAAATCAAATCAGGAAACCAATTAAAAGGTGTGAATTGATTCAAAGCTCTCCAAATCTCCGGGAAAGATTTGGAGAGCTTTGATGATTCGGGCAGTCCCTGGTGGCTGTAGCAGGGTGCCAGACGCAGAGCTACTGGGGGGGAGGGGGGGAGCTGAG
>NW_005842402.1:954594-959897 GCF_000455745.1 Alligator sinensis | reverse complement strand
CCCTAGCTCCCGGTGTTTTAAAAAAAAAAAAGCCCCACTCACCGGGTGCTGCCAGGTGGGGGGGCAAACCCCGCTGGCCCCCACTGCCCCACGCTGTATGGAGGGCTCTTCAACAAGCCCCCCTCCCCTCTCTACTCCCCCAGCCCTGCTACGGCTGCCCTACCCGCTGTGGCTCCAGCCCTCTAAGAAAAAAAAAACAAAAAACGGAGAGTAGCCCCGGTACTCATCGCTCCTGTAGTGGCCTCAGGACTTTGCGGGGGGGGCTCATGCACAGCCCCCCATGTGATGCAGAGCAGCAGGGGGCAGCAGGGATTGCCGCCCACTGGCAGAAACAGCGAATCCAGGGGTTTTGGGGGGGGTTTAAGGGGCCGGAGCCACAGTGAGCAAGGCAGCCATGGGGGGGGCTGGGATGGAGGAGGGTTGAGGGGCTCATGCAGAGCCCCCATGCAGCGTGGGGCTGTAGGGTGCAGCAGGGATTGCCCCCTGCCCAGCAGCACCCACTGAGTCAGGGCTTTTTTTTTCCTTTTTAAGTGCCAGGAGCTGGGGTGGGAGGGGCAGCCATTGCCAGGCTGGTGGGGATGGGCCTGGCTGATTCGGAGATTCAGCAGCAGCCAAATCTCCAAATCAGATTCGGCCAAATGAATTTGGGGCCATGATTCAAATCACCAAATTGAATCACTGTCCCCCGAATTGGCCGAATCCAAAGTGAATACTAGCCACTTCGCACAGGCCTAATGTCCAGCAGTGGTAAAGCCTGGTAGCTGTGACTAAGAAATGCATCCTTTTCAGAATGGAAAGGACAAGTACAATTTAAGACCAAGATTACTGTCTTTGGACAGAAATGTGTAGTTACAGCTCAAGAGAAGTAGCCTCACAAAGTGCTGAGTTAAAACTTCTCCAATGACATCTCCACTTAGCAAGCTGCCAGAAGAAGGAGGCTATTGTCTTTTCCCTGCTCTAAAGTGCTCCATAAAAGAGTACCACTTATGGTCTTCCAGCTCTACACGTGCAGTTCTTAGGTTGCAGCTTTGAAAGGCCGACACTGCTGCTTGAACTGGCAGCATCATCAGAAATGGGTAAGTTTTAGTGACTGAGACAAATGATGATTTCCAATCCTATTTTTTAACTTGCAAACCTGAGGAGCAAGAGGCAAGACTGAATGTTAGGTGAAATAAATAACTTCTACCTTGCAAAACACTTCAGCCATCATAAGTATGGGGGTGGGGGAGGAGGTCAGAGAAAGAAAATACCTAAATGTGCACTGATGCTGGAAAAGTCCACTTCAAAAGTTGCTGTTTTTTACTTTACTTTCACTACAGAAGGCATCTGCTCTGGTCTAGGACTTAAACACAAACAATCCAACTAACCAACCTATGTGCCTTCAGTCCCAAGGAAGGTTAAACTTCAGGTTACATTAAATTAACTGGGGACAATGTGAATGCCTCCAACGAATGAATACACAAGGCAACATGTAAGAGAATTGGACTTTTCCAATATCAAACCAAAATTAAACAGCAAAGCTGAAATGAAACGAAACCACAGAATCAAAAGAAAACAAGATGGTTGATGCACTTTTGCAAATTGCTTGAAAAGAAAAAAAAAAGGGTTGTCAAAACATACGGATTCACAAAAGTAATGACACACAAAAAAGTTTGCCAAAAAAATCTGACTAGTTCCAGGGCCTTGTTACACCATACACAAATGTTGATCAGCTTAGTGCTAGCTTGGAGTTTGGAACAGTCATACCTTAAGGCTAGAAACCTTCTCTGACTGTCTTCCACCTGCACAACTTTGACTTGTCACCACCAGAGGCCTAGTCAGAGCTGGTGAGCCAGGACAGGCTCTTATCTCTGCTTTACAGGCAGGCATGTGAAAGATGGATGAGGAGGGGGACATGTAACTGTGAATGTCAACTGCCTCACCCAGAGCCCGGCATAGGCAGCATGCTGGCTTACCATGACAAGACAGTGCTTTCCTCTCCTCCTTTTCCTCCCCTCACCACCACCACCAGGCCTGTTACATGCTTCCACCCACCATGTCATAGTGCTCTGTGCAGCACCCTCCACATCCTTGGTGGCACCTCACATGGCTTTCCTCTTTCTCTTGTGCTTCACCAAGGGAACACTACAAGAGGGAGGGGCCACTGCATCCTGGGATACAGGAGGACTGCAACTTGAGCAGCACAGGTGTTGGCTGGGCACACCTTAATGGAACATGAGCAAGTTTATGCAGATCAGAGATAATCCTGCCCTGGAGTGGCGTAACTTTAAGCCACATAACAAGTTCTTTAATCCACTTAACAGGTATTAAGAGATCAAGGAGCCACCTAAAATTACCATGTAACAAAGCCCCCAGTGATTAAATTGACTAGATTCAATGGTATTACTCATATCAGTAAAGTTATGCACATGGCCACATCTTTACATAACCTGATTTTCTACTTATGTCTACACAGTGGCTACAGAACAGACACAGCAGAACAAGTTCTGTCATTTTTAAATCAGTCTATGAATGCTGAACTTCTGTTCTGTTATTAGCATTGGTGGATTTTGTATGCTGAATTTCTGTTCTGTTACAGGTATAGATGAATTTCCAATCACTTATACTGGTAAAAGTATAATATCTGTACCTGGTCATTATCTCTCTCTCTCTCTCTCAAAATTAACAGCATTCTCTGGAACAGTGTATACAACCAGCTAAAACCTCTCTATCAAAATCTGCATTCGCACAGGTACTTGTTTTTTGTGTAACTTCACAAATACAATTGTACATTGCTCTTGGCAGATTGGAAAGGGTGCATGCTAGCATTTTCTCATTTAACTATAGATCAATGTCATGACTACAACTATAAAATCATAGGCAAATTGTACGGTAACTATATAGTTATTATCAATCACTTTTAGCTCTGCAGTAGCACAGGAGAGAAGATGGTTACTGTAATAGGCTCTCTGCCAAGTACTTTTCATTAATAAACTCTGTTTTCTTCCAGAATGTTACACATCTTTGCCTTGGATGGCTACTTTTGTTTTGCCAGTGGTAAAAATAAAGAAACAGTTGCAGACCCAATCAGTGCACTAAATAGACCTGGAAGCAGCAATATCCTTCTGCTTCTGGATTCTCACAATTACAAAAATAAATTTAAAAAAACATTTTATTTATTAGAAATGTATAGGGCTGCCATTTTACTTCATCTTCAGGGATCTGGGTGTTCTGTTTGCCATGGTAAAATGCAATAAAATGCAGATTTTCCCATTTTAAGGTAAAAAGCCCAGCTTTCTATTTAAAAGGAGAAAAACAAGGGAAATGGTGGGTTTCCCCTTGTGGGCTGGCAGAGTTCCAGTCTGAAAGAGGCTGGAAGGAGCAGAGGAAGGGCAGTCAGGCAGGAGGTGCCATGTGCATGTGTGCACATAGGCACACACATGGCCGCCTGGCAGTCTGGAGACCAGCTCACTCGGTTAAATCTGGTGTGGGGGGTGTGGAGGGAATTGAGGCCCCCATTGTGAAGGAGGGAGTTGGGCAGGGCTAGGGCTGGGGCTTCTGCCCAGCCTGGGTGGGGCTTGAGGTCCAGGGCCAGAATGCAAGGCCCATGCAGGGAGTGGGACAGAGCAATGAGATTTGGGGGGGTTTAATCAGAGAATTTGTGGTTTGTATAAGAGAATTTGTGATTTTTAAACAGAGAAAACCAGAATCTCTGCTCATCGTACAATATTCTTTTGCTTCAGTTTGCTAGCTATCAGGTCACTACTGTTTAACTGGATGATAAAAAAGAACAAGTCAGGGGGCCTGGTGCAGTATAGTACACCTCCAGTTTTAGGCTGGTGTGATTTCAGTGACATCAATACTACTATAAAAACTGAATTAACACCATGATGAAGCAAGCCACGAGAACACTCTATTGTAGATCATGTGCCTTTGGCATGTAATTTTCAGACTGAGTCAGTCCACATACTTTAGTCAGAATTACTCAACTCTTAGCCCCAGCAAAAAGGATTATGAAGAGCCAAAAGGATTTTATTTAGAGGCATGAAAATACCTGCTTCCAAGACCAGTCTTGTGCTGAAAGGGAGAAAAATTGGCTTTTTTTGTGCTATTTCCCATAGGTAAAGGACAAGTGAGCAGATAAAATAGTGGACTTGAAATTGGGAAACATGGTGTTTATTTCCAGCAGTACCAACAATTGGCTATGAGACTCTGGACAATCACTGATCTCTTTCATGCCTCAATTTCCCTATCTGTAAAATGATTCTCTTTGCTCTCAAAATATGTCATGGAAAAAGTTACAGGTGAATGACACCACAGACACAGAGATAATAATCTCACAGTTTTAGGGTTTCCTCACTATAATGCTAAATTACCTCCAATGACCACCATTTAGGTTTTGCCAGTTTTAAAGGTCTTTGAGGTTGCTGCATGTCAGATTTGAGATAATAATCATATTGAATAAATGCTAATTCAGTAAGTAACTGGAGCAAATCTGTTAACATCATTGCAGGAAAGAACTGCCTACTCTTTGCTGAGATACGCACTGTCCTCCTCTGTAACATTTTCTTTCCATTTCATCCAGTCTAAATGTTTTTGTTTCTTCCTCATCAGCACATTCATTTCAGCTGTCTCATTAAACTCTTTTGGCTCAATGTGCACTCAAGAGGTGAGCTTCAAATCCCACATGAATGTTTGTTTGGTGCAAGTTAAAGTTTGGAGGGGTAAGTGTTACCTTATCCCACACTGAAAGGTCACTCAAGAAATTTAAGCCAGTGAGAACTAAACATAGCTGAGTTTTCCTCCACCATGTCCTTTGCCCTGACTTCCTACTCAAGCCGAGAACGTTCTGGCAGGGGAGGTATCAAGAGCTTACACAAATGGCTGTCATTCAGCAAGACTGGCAATCACCAACCACTTTATGGTAAAAGTTGCACTAGTATAATAAATAGTTCAATGATTCATATTTCACATGGCTATTCCAGTTACAGCCTACCAAATACCTACCCTCTCTTAGCTTTTATACTGCTCTCATTAACATATTACCTGAACCTTACTAGAAATAGATTGTACCCTTGTGCATTATGCATGCTTCCAAAGACATAATTTATCCAACTTCCAGAGGGCTCAACTATACTATAGTTGTTGTAGATCCAGTTTCTAAGCAGATGGGAGCTGCAGTTTCTCCATCCTGATCTAAATCATCCTTTCCAGAGACAAAAAGATATTCATGTCCAGAGCTTGGTTTGGAAGCAGCACGATTTATCCACTAGCCAGACCACACGGCAACAATGTGACCTTAGACAAGTCATTTTGATCTGCTT
>NW_005842402.1:948074-954563 GCF_000455745.1 Alligator sinensis | reverse complement strand
CTCTTTCCCCATCTTATTCATTTAGACCTGTGATTCTTGGTTACGGTACCACAGCACTCTTATTTGCCTTGAGATCTTTTCAGGTGTGTCACAATGTTAGCACTGCTAGGTGCGCAAACACGATTCACAATATAAACCAAATGACTTCAAATGAGAATTCATAATGTTAAAAAAATTCTGACCAGTTGTGGTCTTTCTGAGTTCTTTGCGATAGAAAAATATACCGTATTATTTTTCCATAGTCAAAAGATGACTGAGAGCTGGTATTTTGTGAGGGGTGCCTCAAACCTAACAAGGGGTGACTTGAGTCTAAAAGGTTGAGAACTATTGATTTAGAGTATGAAAATTTGAGGAGCTCTCTCTCACTAGCTATACAGTATTTGTATGCCCTCTATTTTAATAGGGCCTAATGGTGCAAATATCTCTATAGATGGGAATACAATATTTTTACCGTCACAGCTTTCCCTTGTTTGCATTTCACTTTTCTCACAATATCCTAATCTTTTATTCCAGCAGAAATCAAAATCCCAGATGTGAATGGCCCCCAATCAGGAAGCCTGAGAGTTAGTGCCAAAGTTCTGTTTTCTTCTGTTTATACAATATCATCATAACATGAAATGTTCAATATAACTCTGATATGAGCAGAGATATTAGACTCTGGATCTAGGAAAATATCTTTTCTTCAGCAAGAATGCTGTAAAGCTTCGAAATCAAGTGCAATTTGTTGCTACAAAGTAAGATGCAATTCAAGAAGCTTCCAGTCAGGTAAAATTATATCTCTTTCTACCATTTAAACAGATGCAGTTTGTTAATATAGTCAGTCAATAAAGAAGACTGTGATATTTGACTTTTATATGCACAGTTGTGTGACGCCTGTCTTAAACAACCAACAAAGCAAAAAATTCCCCCAAAACAATGACCTAATAGAAATGCAATTCAACTGAGCACCATTCTGTTGTAAGCTGTGAGAATACTTAAAAGTGATCCCTTAAACCAAAGACTTGTGCAATGGGAGGTGACCAATAACAAGGGTTTCACTACATGCAGTGGGTCACCCTTACAGCAATCAGCAGGGGCAGGTACAGACATTACACATTAACTAGTACAAGTGATCAGAAACCAGTCTATACCCATAACACAGCAGAAGGCTGACACACACAGATTAATTTAAAAATGGGAGCACTCAGTCGGTCTAAGACTTGTGCCTCCCCTCCCTCCCCCCAAGGCAAATATGTGTTTGTTTGCTACTGATCTAAACTATGCTGCTTACAGAAAACCACATAACTTAAATGGATTCTGCCTTGGGCTTTTTGAATGTCTGTACCTAGCCCTACTGACACACAGTAGCGTCTGATTTAATAGAGGTTGCTTGGAAGGAAAAATAAAATACAGTATTCTATTTACCACCAGCTTGTAAGACAGATAATTGTTGGAAAATACCAAGATTTGATGGCAGCCACTCTATCAAAATAATTGTAAGCAGGATCAAGTTTTACTCTCCCCTCTGCCCAAGAAAGTATTTCCAGACTACAGTTACAGTGATGTATCACAACTTTACTTTCATTTTTAAAATTGTTACCTTCTCTATTTTGGTCATTAAGGGTGACTGCAGATGCGCGGGGATACTGCTTTAATGTGCTGTAAGTACAGCGCATCAGAGCAGACTCAACTAATGGTGTCTGCTGGAATGTGCTAATTAGTGCACTCCAGCAGCCTCCACGTCTCATGCATCAGCATCTCCATGCTTCAAAATGGCAGCAGGGATGCTTTAACTAAAGCTCATTAAATGAGCTTTAGTTAAAGTGCCGCCACCACAATTTTGAAGAGCAAGGACACTGATGTGTGTGTCCCTGATATACACCCCCCTCTGGGGCAAGGAGGCACTTTAATTAGAGTGGCTCCAAGATGCCCTACAATCCTTAGATGCAGGCCCCATCTTCATTGTTTGGGAAATGCCTTTCTCACCATAAATTTCTCCACAGCCTTCTCTGACATTGAGTGGCCTGTGTTTATTCAACATTCCTGTTGACTTCTAATTAACTTCAGCTAATTTAATCATAAGAACTATCCAGTAAATCTAAAAGTGACAAAGGAAGATCTTATGATGGTAAGTTAGCCAGTTTCCAGGTGTCCCCAAAGTATGCTGACATATTGTGGAAGCTAGAGAGAGAGCTTATAAAAGTAGACAACATCAGAGGTGATGACTGGGAGGTGTAAACTGAACACAGGCTCTCACAAATAAGATGGGAGTAAAAAAAAGGCAAATTATTGGCTTCTCTAAGTCTCTGGGCTACTCTGAAATATTGTGTCCACAGTGGGTTATTTGCAAAACTCCCAGAGGGGTATTCTCTCTTCGAGGTTTGTGCCACACCTCTAAGCAAAGGAAGAAGGGACTTCAAAGACTTAAAATAATGGTGTACTTTCCTAATATTGAGTTGTTCCAGGGACTGTAATGGCTCCAAGCACAAAGACAACTTTGTGGGACCTGTTTTTGTTATCACAATATCTTCTGGTTGCTTATGGGCTCCAACACTGCTTGCAATTTTTGTAGTGCTGCATTCCTGAAGTCCCACCTTTCAGACACTCCTTTTACCCTCAGCATACTGTCCATGCTAAAGTTCACAAAGGGGGACTTTACTATGAACTCTGGGCATGTCTACACTGCATTGTGCAGTGTAGAGCAGATTTCCAAGTTAGCTTAGACGAGGGTGTCACTTCAAAGCAGGGATTTAGGTTGTAGCCGTGTTGGTCTAAGGACGTAGGTAGACAAGGTTCCTTGGGTGAATTTGATATCTTTTATTAGACCAACCCAAATGGTTGGAGAATAGTTATTAAACAAGCTGTCAGGTTCAAAAACCCTTCGTCAGGCTAAGGAAGCTTCAGCAGTTGGTGTGTGCTCTTAGAGCATTTTATTTAAATACTAGCCAATTGCCCATCAGGAATGATGGGAGGTGGGGAGGGGTAGGGACTGAGCTCTGCTGCTGCCTCCCAGAAGCGGAGGGGATGGGAGGAGGGGGAAAGTTTGTTTTGCCATCCCCTCTGTCCACTTCGGCCAGCACCCTGCACTGCCACTGCCTCCAGGAAGCAAAATTGGAGGGAGGCAGGCCTCACCCCCCCCATGCTCCCACCTAACTCTCACTGCCACCTCACTGCCTACCTCCCCTCTCCATCCAGTCCATCCCCACCATCATGGCAGTGCTCCCCCATGCTGCCACCGCCACCTCCTGTCCAGAACGTTCTTGGAGCACTCTGATTGGCTGTTTCAGTAACCAGTCAGAGTGCTCCAGGAGTGTTATGGACAGACAGATGGACTAAGCCATTTATTATATTAGGATTTTTTTTCCTCAAAATCATGTATACATACTAATAAATAAAACCTGCATAAGCTCCAGTACTGGAGAGCTTGCCAGACACACCAGACCACTGCCACTAGCACACAGCTCACCACAGCTGTATCCCTCTGATAGGAAAATGCAGTTTGGTACCTCATCCAGTTTTTGCACTGGAAAACAGTCTACATTTGTACTAACATGTAATACGTTATGAGTGCTACATCTGCCATGGAAGAAACCTCACTCTGCCAGAAGTGAAAGCTTAAGGCCCCTTAATGCTGCTTGACATTATTATCTAGTGCTAGCAGGCTACAGGAAGAGTAGAGGTAAGGATTTCACTTCTAGATTCTTTACCCATTGGTTCCAACAGCCTGACAGCTTGAGCATCACAAGCTGGAATGAAAAAAATGGAAATCAGACTTAGTAGCCTAGGAATATTGCATGCATAAGAATGACATGAATTGCTGAGTCATCAAGACCCATCATTTTCACTTTTCAACTTACTATTAAGATTTCTCAAAGGCCTTTCATCGTAGACAAAACTTTGCATTGAAACTCATGGGTCACCAACCGAAAGAGCCATTTATTTTAGCAAGGGGTTATTGCATTATTAGAGTGAATGATGTTCTACGTGCAAATAAAATAATAGAAGGTCCCTGGTCTCCACAATTTCCATCTAAATTAGTCTTTTTGGGGGCCAGATCCATTCTTGGTGTAAGCTGGCCTGCTTCTACTAACTTCAGTGGAATTATACCAATTTGAACCAGATAAGGATTTTCCCAGTATAGCAAGAGAGTAGTAGTCCTCAACTGTAAAAGATGTAGAGTTATGATTACTTTTACTTAATTACTAATTTTCTAAGAGCATTTGTTTTGATTCAGTGATTTCACAATATTCAGATGTCTCTCAACTTCCATGGTGCAATTAGCCTCACAGCTCCCAGACATGCAGATAAGGAACGTAGGACAAAGTGCAGTGTAGAGCAGATCTAGGTTTTTACAGTGCTCACACAATACATCTACTATTTTGACTTTCTAGTCCACTATTGCCACAAGGGAAAGTGTCTTGAAAACATTTATAAAAGAAGCCATTCCTCTGCTATATTTATTAGTTATCAGCACAAAAAGTAACCCGTGCTGAACCTTTGTGCTTCTTGCTGGAGGCACAAAAGTTCAAATCCTTTTGAAGAATGCAACAAGCAACAGAAAAAAGGCACAAACACTCCATTCAGATAACCAGTGCCTGGGTGCTCCCTGTCCACTAGTGTCTATAAATAAAATGTAATCTACTGCTTTCATGGGAATCGGCCAAGTCACAAAAAGTGATCAAAAATTAATTTGTGCAGTAATGAAATGTAAAGCCCCATTATAAAAAAAAAGCAGTACAGCCAGAAGGAATCATGTCCCTGAACTCTTAAATAGGAGGACAAATGCAAGATGTTCTCCATCAAGATCAAGATGAAAATTGAATGATGTGTACTCAGGGATGCCCAGAGCCAAACCATTTGTATTTTATTGCAATCAGTTATGCTTTCATCAGGCAGACGACTTACAATTGGGCTACTCACATGGTAATGATCCATCTGAAGTCCAGCAAGGTGATATGATATTGCTGTTCCTTTTCTTCTCCAAAATCTTTGGAAGTGATGGCAACTTTGCTGAAGTGCCATTACAGCAAGTCCACGTATTCATTGTCAGTGTTGTACAAGTGAAAAAACAATTATTCTGAAGTTAAAAACCAGGCATTCTATTTTTTTTTATGGGAAGCAATGATGCAACATTTCCCCATTAAACAGCACCTAAGTGATACTGTTAGCAATAAACTTTGTATAAGGTATTCATTTTTAAATCATCTACAATAAGCAAAATATTGGACATGATCTGGGACCTGATGCCTTTCTAGTAGTAATAAACCTTTTGCCCCTTAGTTTTATGGAATATGCTTTATGGGGGAAAAGTTTATTTACAATGATCCAGTTTTTATGGAGCAGATAAAATGTCTAAGTGGCACTTAGATTTTAGTTGTTTAGGTGAGTGTGATCCTATTCCACTTTGATCAAATCCATCAAAAACATCGCCTACTTTTGAAACATGTATTCATTGTAGCCTCAGCTGCCCATGTTACAAAAGGGGAATAGGTGAAGAACCGCCTTGCCCCCCTTTGGACAACAGTCTACTGGTTAAGGCACTTGCCAAAGTAGTGGGAGACCTGGGTTATAGGCCTTCCGTATGCAGCAAAGAAGTGTTTAGAATTATGGGGAAGTCGGGCTGGAAGGGACCTTGGATCTCTTGGGCATTGTCATGGCACGGGGTCCTGCGGGATGGCTGTGATCTCCCCAAGGCCCCCTTCCCGTGCCAAGTTGGCCCAGAGGGCACCCTCACTTCTCGCCCACCATGTCTTTGATGGAGATTAAATATATGGGAGGCTGCCTTATGTCCTCTTGGACATGGTTTACTGTAATATCTGACCCCATGGACTCCCAGACCCCTTGTGGGTCCCGCTCTGCAATGGGTGCTTCAGGGGCACCCTAGCCTTATGGGCTATGTATGGCTCCAACCACCCCTTTACCATGCCCCAAGCCTCACAGGTGGAATAGATGTTGTTTGGTCTGGGCCTTGTTTATACTCTGGCCCCCTTGTCCTCTCAGGGCCCTGCCTCTTTCAATGTGCACCCTCTCTGGCGCTAGGGCTCTCCACGGCCCTGTCTCACTCTATGCCCCCTCTCCTGGGCTTCTCCACAATGCTGCCCTCTTCTCCAGGGCTTCCCACAATGCTGCCCCCTTCTCCAGGGCCTCTCAACTGCCCCCTTTCTGGGGCTGGGGTCAGTGCACCCCAAATGCTGCACCCTCACTGGCACTGGGGTCCCCACACTGCTGTGGGTTCCCCACGAGGCCTCCTCCAACCCCTAATAGCCTCACCCAAACCACCGGTATTAAACAGTAACAAAACACAAGCCTCTGGGCTGTAACATAAATTAAAGCCGCCCGGCTAAAACATCATCCATGCCTACCAGGGAATACTCCATCCCCCCCGCAGCATTAAACGCTGCTCCTGCAGTCAGGCTTCCCCTATCTTCCCTGAGAGAGCTCCTTCCCCCTTGGCTGCTGGCAGGGAACTGCTAGCCTGGCCTCAGCCCCTGGGCTTTATAAGGGAGCCAG
>NW_005842402.1:943560-947965 GCF_000455745.1 Alligator sinensis | reverse complement strand
GAGCAGTGCACCTAAGTGCTCTGTGACAGGCATGTTTCAAGTCTTTGCAGCAGCAGGATGTTAGCCCCCTGCTTTACCTGTGACAGGTTAGGGTATTATATTTTGTGTTGTGTCAGGGTTGACTGTGTAGTTTTGCTAATAGGTTAGACAGTGTATTTCTATAGGATAGTTTGGATAGGGGTGATCCTGCCTCATGCAAGAGATTGGACTAAAGGACTTCAAGAGGTCCCAGCCCTACTTTTTCTATGAGTCTATGCCTCTAAATAACTTAGTCCAGCCACCTGCTCAGAGCATAATCTTCCCTGAGTAAACCATCCCAGTCAAGGGTCTCTCTAATCCGCTCTTGAAAATGTCCAGGGATGGAGATTCCACAACCCTTCTAAGTAGCCTATTCCAATTCTTAACTGTCTTCAGAGACAGAAAGTTCCTCCTAATCTCCAACCTAAATTTCCTCTGCTCCAGTTTGAGGCCATTGCTCATAGTCCTGTCCCCTACAGCCACAGTAGTCTTTCTCCATCCTCTTTATAATCACACTTCAGATACTTGAAGACTGTTATCAAACCTACCCCCTGCCCAAAATCTTTTCTTCTCCAAACTAAACAATCCTAGTACTTTCAATCTTTCCTCATAAGTCGTGTTTCCCAGAACTCAAATCATTTTTATTATGCTCTGCTAGACTCTTTCCAATCTGTCCACATCTTTGTTGAAGTAAGAGGCTGAAAACTAGACACAGTACTCCAGGTGAGGTGTCTCCAGTGCCAAACAGAATGGAAGAATCATTTCCCTTGACTGGTAAATGACACTCCTGTTAATACTGCTCAGTGTGATTTTTTTTTTTTTACTTATTTGCATCAAGAGGACAGTCTTAGCTTATACTCAGTTTATGGTCCATTACAAGGGTATCAAAGGTACCCATGGGCTGGATCCAGCCCTTAGAGCCATGTCATCCAGCCCCCAGTGCACATGGGCCAGACTGGAAATACCACCCCCGCCCCCTCCATCCTAAAAGCAAGATTTATTGCCCATGAAATCTGCTTTGGCTGGTTTGAGATGCAATCCACATGTGACCCTGCTCGAGCCGGTCCACAGCAAGTATCATGTGCAGTCCTAGGATGGCCAGAGCAGGTACTGGATCCAACATGCATGCAGGGGATGGGCTCTATGGGTCCCCTGTATGCCAGATTCAGTGCCTGCTCTGGGACTACCTGGAGCAGTGCCACATGTGGCTCCTATCCCAATCTCGCCAGAGAGGACACTTAGTGCAGCACAGTCCCAGACCAGCATGAGGGAGAGCTGCAGGTGATGGATCTAGCAGGTGAGGCAGGGTTCCATGGGCCCAATCTAGCCAGTGCCATATCTTTCACTTCCCAGGAAAGTGCCTTTACTAACAGGCTATTAGCTGATCAGGCCATGATCAGCTATAAAGGCCATGAGCATGTGGGCCCTTCCTTATTTCTGAAGTTGGACCCCAACTGGACAGGAATGAACAAAAACCCCGATGGGACAGGAATGGTCCTTGAGGCCAGAAGGAAAACAAGTGAAAGTGCCTGACTAACCCAGTGAGGAAGGCTTGATCCTGGGATGGAAGAAGGCATGGGTTATTGATCTTTATGCAATGATTCTTTAATGTAAAATGCATAAACTACATTAGGCATGGGGGCCAAACCAGTAGCTCAGCTTAATTAGGATGGAGAGAGGAATAAGATCACTCTTCTGAGCATAGAAGCATATTTCTGGGGCAAGCAGCTGCTATGATTTAGGTATCTGGCAGGCAGAATGTAATCGTTATAGAAAACAATTAGATCTACATAAAAATATAAACAATGCCATACTGGCTCAGATCACAGGTCCATTTAACCTAATATCCAGTATTTCACAGTGGCAGAGAGTAGATGCTCAGGTGAAGAAAATTTAAGCAGGACCAATCCAAACTGATCCATCCCTTGCCCATTTCCCCTTATAGCTTCTGGCATTCAGAGGCCAGAGGCCCAGTTTGGTTGTTGTGATTCTACAAACTAAAACACCATAATTGGTTTTTTCCTCTAAGCCAGTTACCACGTTTGATCAGGATTTCAGATTATATCATTAATTTTAGAATTTAGTACACAGGCTGAGTATGGGTGTGTTTATCATTATGGTATGCTGAGCTGAATCATATTCTAAAAGAAATAAAAATGTCTTTGTGGCCCTTGGAATCTGTCTCCAGCAAAAGCATTGTTTTATATAATCAAGATGATCTTTTATACACTATGACCTGACAGGTATTTTTGTAATAATACAGACATACAAGGACTGCTTATCCATTAGGATATTTTAGAAGTTCCAAATATCAGTCTAGTCAGCAAATCTCAATCCAGAAATATCAATCTATCCACTCCCAGAAATCTATAGAAAAACTGACTGATTTCAATAAGAGGAAGCATTTTGCTGCTATACATAAAAGGGATTCAAGCTCTAAGCTCCCCTAGATTTTGTGATGCTTGGGTTCTTTGACCTCCATCTTCATTAGGTCTATTATTTCAGCTTGTTTTTAAAAACTATGCTATAATCAGGAATATTTATTCTCATTAGGGAGAAGTCAGAGTGTTAATTTTCCAATTAAATGGCGTTATCTAGATACTACAGTTGAAAAAGTAGCAGTATAGGGATTATTTAGCGTTATTTTTGTCCTTTTAACCTAATGAATTCCAGTAAAGTCAAAACTTACCAATATATGAAACCTTGACAAATATCAGGCAGATACAGTGGCACTGAATAGCAATATAATTCTTCCATAATCTAAAAAAATATTTCAAGTTAATTACAGCATATAGGCACAGTTATTTTAGGTGCATTAATATGGAGATTAAAAATGTCAGTTTTTCCATACTGTGTAGGTTTCTGTAAATTCAAGTGAATTCAAATGAATTCTGTACATTTATTTCTATGATTGGTATAAATGTAAGGTATAAGATCTGATTGTACAAAGAAATTAATAGAAATATATTTTAATATACTTAATGTAAATATGAATGTCATGTGATTATTAGCTGAGGAGCTATTGAATGGTAAAATAAAAGAATATTCAGGGAGAAATTATACTTTGGATTTTTTTTATCCACGATTTAAAAATATCTTGTACAGGAGATTGACATATCAACATGGTTGTGTGTTGACCGTGAATAACTGAAAATGGGATAAAGCAATCAGGGCTTGTGGTAGAGGTGATATCTGGATACCTGAAAATGGGATAGCATTTATATAATACAATGTTGATACAAAAACAGAGAGTATATGATTTTTACATTAGATCAGAGGTTTAAGGTTTCACATCAGCCTTCTATGTCTGTCAGCATCTGATACTTCAGAAAGAACAAAGGCAAGGCAAGGCACAGCAAGGAAAGATCCCAGTGCTGTTGCTGCAATGCTGCTAATGCAGGAAAAATTTAGCAAGGACAGCTGTCAAAATTTAGGGATTGGTGAAACACACAAAACTTTGATAAAAAAACATAAATCTTTTATATTTGAAATGGAAGCAGCCTGTGCATGTTGGTGGGTTTCATAAACAAAGTTTCAAAACAGATGCATCAAAAGTCATAGGGGGAATGTAACCCATAATGTCTCTTCACAGTGTATGAGGATGTTTCAGGGAAAAAAAGTAAAACCATTCAAAATAAAACCACTTTCTGTGCAATGGTCATTTCTGGGACCACAGACTTCTGTACGTGGTCGTAAATGATGGTTGAGTTTGACGATGCTGCCTTCAGTGTTCCCTACTGCTGTGTAGCTTCCCCTTTATTACACACAAAATGGTTTTATTTTGAAATTGCCATTACTTGCTGAAGCACCATCATACAGGAGTCAATTAAAGTTTTCTTTGCCACAACAAAAGTACCAAGAACTATTGAGACTGGTATTATTATTATTATAAAACATGTAGATAGTATAAGTATCTCAGGTTTGTCCAGTGGAAGGTTCAATGCCCATACCTCCATGTTCATATTTAAAACATCCAGCAGCCTACATCAGAGTTACTAAAGCACATAGAGGATGGGATGGGCTCCCAAAGCTTTATTTTAAGAACCTCCATCGGAATTAAATGGTGCTTGACCCTTATGCTGACAAAGAACACGTACAGGGGTGAATATCATTCTAGATGCGCATATGAGAATGGCTGGAATTGCAGCTCTATTGCAAAGTGCAGATGAAAAAAATACAGTTCTTGTTAATAACTACTTTATAGTTAATAACTACCATATATGTCCCTAAAAAATATGTTAAACCATTACTGAAATTACTCATGTGTCACCTTGCAGCATTAAAAACAATGGACAAATCAACACCTGGTAGAAGGAGGCATAATTTCAGTAACTGGAGTAAATAAAGTCATGTTTGCCCACATACTCCAGGTTTGAATGTGTCCCAA
>NW_005842402.1:927633-943550 GCF_000455745.1 Alligator sinensis | reverse complement strand
CTCTCTGAATATCAGCAGCCTAAAACAGAATGCAGAAGCTAAAGGCACTTATAGCTGAGCTGCTAGAAGCACTGTGGAATTAATGAAAGAGTACTCTAACGTGGTCTTTGGAAAGGAAACAGTTTGGTATAATCTCATAAACGCTAAGATAAAAAAACCCCGAAGAGATATTCTGACTAGCATCTTGGTGTTGGAGCAGAGACTTATTGGTGGCAACAACTGAAATTTCACAAAACTGCAGGCAAGACATTTTGACCAGGAAGGGCAAGATGCACTTCAGCCCTTTTGAATGAAACAGAACTGAAACAAGAATTCAAATAGTCATGAAAA
Organism: Alligator sinensis; assembly: GCF_000455745.1. Taxonomy (NCBI): domain Eukaryota; kingdom Metazoa; phylum Chordata; order Crocodylia; family Alligatoridae; genus Alligator; species Alligator sinensis. The sequence goes on along the minus strand of NW_005842402.1, from coordinate 943,220 downwards.
TAATACCAAAGATCTTTTTTTGTGATAACCTAGTTCTAATTTGCCTGTGGGTTTTAAAACCTATGAATGTATGGTCTGCTAACATATTATCTCAGAGGAGTCCCCTTAATGGGAATTCGTAAGCATATGGGTACATATTATTAAATAAAATGAGCTTTACTTTGTGAATACATATGAAACCATAATCAGCAAAAAAAAATATTTAGATGCCTACACAAAATCAGCAGCTATACAAATTCAATCTATAGCTCCCAGAATTGAGAAACATCACATGCATTCTGTTGAAATCATATATGACTTGATAGTGCTTCCACCTGCCATCAGAAAACATAAATGGAAGTCCATTTGTTACTAGACCCCTTTCACAGATCTCCTGTCAATTAATATCAATGGCAGCCCCACACAAAGTACAAGAGCTTCTGATCAACTTTTATTGTCAAAAAAAGATGTTTAATGTTTAAAGCTTTTTTTCCTGCATATAAATTATCCAATCACACAATTGATTTTGCAATTTTGTTTCATATTTGTAATGGTTTCACAAACAGATGCATAAAACTGGCTGCTCTGAACATTCACTGTTCACTCTGTGATTGATTGTTCTAGGCAGGTTCTCTGATTGGATGAGCTACACATTTTGTGAACAAAAACAATCCTTTTTTGATTTACCTGTTAATATATACTTGCTTTTACTCACCCACTATTTAGGAATTAGTAAATCATTTGTGCAAATTAAATAAATAGTTTTACAAAATAGTTATCCACTTTACAGCACTTTCATTTTCTTGTTCTGTGCTCATTCCTCCAGACCACCTGCCTCATTTAACACAAAACTGCAGCTACTGAGGGCTAGAAAGTGATATTTAGAGGTTTGCTTCTGGGAATTGGCTTGTAGGTAAAGTAGATATGTATTAGAACAATGGTCCAGGGCAACAGCAAAGCTTAACTGATTTCAAAAAGCCTGTTTGTGACAGTTTCCTTCAAGGTCCACTGTGTCTAACACAGGCAAGCAGTAAGCAGACACACTGGGTGGGAAATTGAAGACATATACCACACTGTTCCATAACAGACATAAGGGACTCCGCCGCATTGGTCAGGTCACAGTGCCCAACTGCAGGGCCCTTGAGATTTCTGGTTTTGGGGAACAGACCAAATTAGGAGAACACTGGAAACAACCAAATTAGGATGTGTGCATGTGATGGGTTTGTGAAACAAAGGAATATGCTGACAGAACAGAATGTGGATAGTATGATGACCACAGGGTGGCCAATCAGTGAGGCCCCAGAGATAAGATGAAAAATCACTGGGGGGAGAAGGAATATAAAAGAAGGGATTTCAGAGCAGCAAAGTATCCCCAAGAGGAGAACTCGAAGCCACCATTGACAGAAGGCATACCACCAACCTGTCTCACTCACCCCACTGGGTAAGTATCTGGGTCTTAAATCCAGTGCCAACATTAAGCACACCAAAGTAAAGGACACAGGAGATGCACTAAATCACACTATACATAGAAGACAGAAGGCAAGGTTGAGTTGCACCTTACAGACCGCTGATGTTTCAACCTTAAAAAGGCAAACTGGAAAGCCCTTTCAGAATACTTTGATGCCACAGTCAAAACCATCAAAGAATTATGACCAATTCAAAAAAGCTGTACATCGGATCAACACCTATGAAAGGAAAATTAACATTATTGGCTTTTGGCCTGTGTAGCTGGTAATGTCCGTGATAAATACAATATGGCTTCTGGTTGTGGCCCCTGAATGCCATATGCATGCACACAGCTACACACAGGCATGCAGCCAAGCAGTATGGAGAGCAGCTCCCTGCAGGCAAGTTTGTGGAGGAGAAGGGTCCTGGGGGAAGAAGATTGAGGCCCCCACAGTGAGGGAGGGAGTAGGTTTGGGGCTAGGGATGGGGGCACTGCCCAGCTAGGGTGGCAAATGGGACCCGGGGCAGGGACCAGGATGGAGCCATGGATGGCTCATCCAGGGGGCGAAGAGGGGTAGGGAGGGGGGGTGGCTCCCTGCCACTGTGCGTACACCCCAGGAGAGGCATGGAGGGGCATGTGCCCCCTCCCCCACCCGATTTGCACACAGGGCAGATGCAAGCTGCTCACTGTGGGTTCAGGGCTCACCACTCTGCTGCCTTTCCCTTGGGAGTCTCTCTCTGGTGAGTTGTGCCTCCCATTGCTGGGTGGGCAGGAGGTGAGCGGCCGGCAGGGGGCTCCTGAGGGAAAGGCAGCAGAGCCAAGAGCCCCAAGCCCACAGTGGGAGCCTCCATCTGCCCTCACCCCACTTGGCTTGACTCCAGGTAAAAGCATCCCTGTGTGTTAAGGTGGTGGTGGTGGTGCTTGAATTTAAGCTCAAGCTAAAATGATATAGCGGTGCACCTCTAGCGACAGCATAAACTAGACCCTTTTTCCGCAAACACCATCGCTTCAGGTAAGGAGGTCATATTAGCCATCATAAAAAATGCAGGAAATAAAACCCTGATTGAGTTAAGTGACGTGATGCATAATAGTAAAAAGGCATGGGTGACCATATGTAAACTAAGCAACAACCCATGGAAGGTAGATCAATGTCATAATGTCAACACTAACAAAATTGCTCACCAGATGCTTCTCAATGGAGAAAGACCCAAAAACAAAAACAACAAAACCCCCCCTCTGACTGGAAGGCAGCAGAGCCAAGAGGAGAGGCTAAGGGACCTGGACCTGTTCAGCCTTCAGAAGAGAAAGCTGAGAGGGGATCTACTGACCATCTATAAACTTACCAGGGGGAATCAGAGGGGAATGGGTGAGACCCTGTTCCCCCGAGCACCTCCCGGAGTAACAAGGAATAACGGCCACATGTTGATTGAGAATAGGTTCAGGTTAGACATCAGGAGGCGTTACTTCACAGTCAGGATGGCCAGGATCTGGAACTGGTTTCCAAGGGAAGTTGTGTTGGCTCCTACCTTGGGGGTCTTTAAAAGGAGGCTTGATAATTACCTAGCTGGAGTCATATGAGCTTAAATTTACCAGGGGTCATATAAGCCCAGTATTCACTTCTGCCCGGGGCAGGGGGTCAGACTTGATGATCTGCTCAGGTCCTTTCCAACCCTACATCTATGAACCTATGGAAAGGACAAGTACCCCAAAGACCTGAGTTTTACAAGCCCCTTCTTAATGACAGGTCTGAATGCTGGTATTAATGCAATGAAGACTGGGAAAGCAACTAGCCTTGACAATATACTAACTGAACAAATCAAATAATTTGGACTCAGACTCAAGAATGGCTCCTTTGCCTGTAGAAGTTATGCACAGCCCATCAAAAAATTCCAAAGATATGGCGACATGCTCAGGTAGTGGCACTTCCAAAGCCAGGGAGAGATCCATCTGACCCAAAAAGCTTTAGACCTATCTCTCTGCTATACCACAGATACACATTGTATAAATGACTGATACTGAACCAGTTTGCCCCATACATGGATAAACACCTAATCCCTGAACAGGGCAGCATTTGCTCAATCTAACTCGACATATTGAGGACAGTTTTGAAAGAGGCCAAATCACCAGAGGTGTTGTCTAACTAACAGCCACCTATGATACAGTTAACCACCGACAACTCCACCGCAAAACCCTGGAAATGACAAAAGATCTACACCTTACAGAGCTGATATGAACCCTGCTCAAAAGCAGGCTTTTTTTGTCAGACTGGATGGGAAGTAAAGCATATGGAAGTGACAGATTAATGGTCTTCCCCGAGGAAGCGTACTTGTGCTGCTGTTATATAACATCTATACAAATGACTAACCAATTGCTTTGGAACAAAATGTTTCATCTATGCCACTGACCTGTACATAACAGCCCAAAACACTGTCTTTGACCATGCTGAATAGTCCCTAAGTAAGGCACTAATTGGCCTAACCTCATACTATACTGAAAACCAATTACATACTGAAAACCAGCAAAAATCATGTGCCTTCCATCAGAAAAACAATGAGACTAATTGCCAGCTCAATGGACATTACATGGTCGAGGACCCCACTGTCCCACTGTCCAAATTCAGTTTATCTTGGACTCACCCTCGAACAAGCCCTCTCAAACAAAGAAAACAAAACGAAGAAAAAAGCAAAGGTAAGCACTAGGAGCAACATTCTTGAAATGGAGAGATGGCCCCTCAACCATCCAAACCACTGCTCTGGCTCCCAGCTTCTCCTCTACTGAGTATGCATGCCCTTTATGGGAGAGATCTGTACATGCTAAGCACCGTGACACCATTCTGAATAATAGCTGCTGATGCATCACAGGATGTCTGAACCTTACCAGCCTAAACAATGTGTACCTGCTGGCTGGCATCACTCTGCCTGACATTAGAAGAGCAGTGGCCAGCAGGACAGAACAACTGAGATAAACTGAAGTTGTAAGACACCCACTGTGTTGCCATCCTGCAGCACACAAATGTCTGAAGTCATGCAAGAGCTTCCTCACCAGCAACTTCTCGATGGCACACCCAAAGAAACACCACTACAGATGTGGGGCAAGAGGTGGAAGAAAATACCTGACAGTGGAAAAATGGATGTTCCAGCAACTGAGTCCTTACCACCAAGGGCTGACAAACCATGGCAAAGGTGGCAATTTCTCAACCACCTACGTACCAGAGTCGGACGCTCCAAGGAACTAATGAAGAAGTGGGGCTATACCACTGGTTCAACCACTTGTGACTGCAGCACAGAGCCTCAGACTATGCAACAGCTGCTGCAGTGCCCACAGCTTGAAGGTGCATGTAGCCCTGATGTCCTCATTTTGTCATTTGCCTTATCCTCTCTGGTATAGATGAAGTGCTATAGATGAGGCCTCACCACTCTTATTTTTAAGTTCTTATCCATCATGAAACTGCTCCAAATGGCCTATCCATTTTAGCCATGGTGACTTATCTGTAAATTGAAAAATGTTATGGGAATTATCATCTCTGTTACCCTTGAGAAATAACTTCTGTTCCTTTACAAACTCTCTCTCTGTCTCTTTTTCATTTAATCCTAATGCTTCGATGCCTTTAATGAAACTTTGGTTCCTGTGGAAATGCCCCTTTGCCCTTTCTATTTCTGAGCCTCCTTGCTACAGCTTATCTGTTTTTGGCTTGCAGAGCTTATTTTGAATGAAGTTTACTTTCCTCAACTCAGCATGCTTTTCTCTCAGGGCTTCCAAGTACAGACTGAAACCTTTTGTGACTTCACAGCTCTTTGCACCGTACATCAGCAACATGCCCTCTCTCTGGGCTTGTCCATATGGGGAAGTTAGTGCACTGAAAATTAGGTGCCATTGTGTGAAGAAATTTATTATTAAAGCATTTGCTATCCTGCATTTATTGAGCCTCTAAGATATCCACATGGGGAAGCAGCGCAGAGAAACTCACATTTCAGCTTGCTGTAATCTGCCTCCAATCTATTTCAGTTCAACTCAGCCTGTTCTGCTGGTTAATGAACCTCAACACCACTGATAAAAAGTTTTGTTCGACTCTTTTCTGGCTGTCCTGTGCTGCATCCTAACACTGGAGATGAGATTCAGATGTTATGAATGCTGTCATGTCTACATCTAAAACTGACCCAGGATTACTGCTGCATGGAGTGAAAACTTGTAAGATGCCATCCAGCATGTGCATTTATAGGCCTGCTTCCCAGAAACATACTCGAGCTGACATTTTCATTTCAAACCAGCATTTGCCTGCATCACAGCAGTCAATGAAACATCTTCTTCTTAAATAAAATCCAATTATAATGAGGCTTAGAGAGACAGGAAACAGTATTATAAAAGAACAGGATGTCAAATCCATTGTTAATAAGGTTTTTCACTTACAGCTCAACAATAGCAGATTTCAACTGCTGGAAGATTATTGTTCCATAACTTATAACACACACCAAAGAGATTTACTTTCCATTTTGGAGGATACAAGAATTTCTATCCTTATACACAAGTTTTCATACAGGACAGAAGAAATTTCTATTATTTCATGAGGAAATTTAATTTCTGAGTTTCCCACAGTTACTAACTAATGAAAAACCTAGTATACCATCTCACCCTTAAAATACAAGGCTAACTTCTATTTTTTCTATGTCTATGTCTGCTTCATTGCATCTTCCTTGCTGCTTGAACTCTGAAGATGAGTTAGGGAAATTCATCACTAGGATAGATCCTTGTGGCCTAGTAGGGCAGCAGCTATTAAATGTGTAGAATGTAAGCCAGAGTTCTAGCAAGTTAAGGTTATGGCCAAAATATTGCAAGGGACAAAAGAAATACAGCCCTGGTTGCCCACTGTCCAGGAATCTTTTTACAGGAATAAGCTAAGCTTTGGATATTTCATGTGAACTATAATGTTTGGTCCAAACTGCTGATCCAATTGGATCAGCCTCTTCACTCATGTCTGGACTCACCGATGATTTCCCTATTTACTGGAAGACTGTCATCCTTACATTGAGAGACTGCCAATGATGATGGGTCTAAGCTGAAAGAACCTGACATTAAGAAAAATTATTTACCTTTAAGGGAGAGAGAGCAGAAGCTAAAAAGTCACAAAGTAGGGGCCTGGCCTACATGTAAAGTAAAACTGATTTTTCTCAAAATAATCATCTACTTTTTGAAGAAAATTTCTTCCAAAAATAAGGGAAACTCATTGCCTTCTTATGTGAATGACACCTCCTTAACCCACTGCTTCTCTTCTACTATACAAGACAGAGGAGAGAACTTCAGATTGGAGAGAGGAGAACTGGATTTCCTGATCCCTGACTTCATTTAACTCTCAAGGTCTTCCTTCAAACCTCCTTGCAAGCTGTAGTCTACCCATAGTTCAGTGAAGACCTGATAGGCATCAGGGCCTGCTAAAGATGTTCTGAGATTCTTCCACAGCTGGTGCAGCTCCACTGACAGAAGCAACTTGAATTGTAGGGTCATCTCAGAAAAACGCCATCCTTCTCAACAAGATATCATTTTCATATCATCTAGACCTACTGCCATTAAATACCTAAACAATAACCAGTTTTTATCCTAAGCTGATCTGTCTACAAGAAGGATGGGCATATACAGTCCAATTGCAATAATGCCCATGCTTGTCTATGCATTCCCTCATTTACTTCCTAATTTCTCCTTAAATGCACGTATCAGCTTTTTTAATGTATAGGAATCCAAAATCCTGCAGGTAACTCAAAGATTTATTATATGCAAAATGAAAATGCAACAATTTAGCTGATGCTACTAGAAATAGAACAGCATCACCCCATGGAAAAGCAGATCAGTGATATAACAATATAACAGACAACTGTGAAGTGGTTAACAGAATATCATTCACTGACCTCTTCGTAGGCTTCAAAGTTAACACTTAGTTATATGAAATGGTACAAGTTCACACCTTTTTTGTTGATCTTCACAACTGCAGATTTCAACTCTTCTGGGCTATGGTTAGTTTATAACTACCTTCTATTTGTAGTGCCTTCGTATAGTTATTGTCAAGTAAAAAAAAATGTAAGTGGAGTTAAAATTTAATAGTAGTCCAGTATTCCATTTATACTGTGATATTGCAGCATAGTCTGTAGTCATAGGACTTTATTTAGGAGTCAGCTGCATTTTATACATGGTCTCCTATCACTGGCCCCTACCACAGTTGCACTCAGACTCTTGCCTCTGACTGAAAGTAGTCACTTGTACTCAGCAACAGCTATGCTGCAGATACCTGCAGGCCAGACGAGGCTTTGAGGAACTTTTGGGTGGATATCTTCTGATCGTGCTTTTAGTGCATAAAACCTGCCATGGTAAATGGTAGACATAGATTCAAAAGATATGCTAAATTTGTCCTGCTAGAAGACATTGTAGCAGAGTTTTCTGGATAACATAGATTAATTATTCCCACCCAGGGTATCATAGCACTCTGGGGTGCCTTGAAATCCTGCCAAGGGTGCCACAGGATGCCACACACTGTTAGCACTGTGAGGCTTGCAACCATGGTTCACGAGGTAAACCCAGAGATTTGAAATAGATATCCATAGTTGTGGTCTTTCTGAGTTCTTTGCAAGAAAAAAACTGTTATTTTTTCTGCAGTCAAGAAAAAAGGTGAAAACTAAGAGCTGGCAGTTTCCCAGGGATGTCTCGAGTCTAAAAGGTTGAGAAACACTGACATAGATCATCATTGCTTTAGAGGCTGCAGGGCATCCACAGAAATCAGCTTCATCTCTGTTTATCTCCATATTGTTTTGCCACTGGATTTTGATGTGCAAGACCAAGAGAGCAAAGTTAATTCCACATGAATCTGCTCTTCTATAAACCAAGTAAATCATAGATGCATTTAACCTCATTTCACTTAGTGCCTCCACTACCCTTCTAAAAGTCCTGTGGCAATAGGTGATATACTACAGGTGTGGATATTGTAACAGGGTGCTTAGAGCACCTGTTACTTTAAGAAGAGGAAAGGCTGCTGAGAAAGCCTAAGCAGCAATCAAGAGAGATACTTGACCAGAAAGGGGCTGGGCTTAGGGTGTATATAAACCCAGATCCTGAGCTGAGTATGCTGTCTGGCCCTAGAGGCTGATGTGAGAGGAGCTCCTGAGCAGGCTACAGAAAGAGACTCCTGATGGACACCAAGAATGCCTGTGGGTAATATAGTCTTAGGGCTAAGGTAACACCAGTGGCTTAGGAAGAGACTATGGGGAGGTGGAGGTCCCAACAATTGGTAATTATGGGGGACTATAGGGAGGAGAAGGTCCCAACAGGTCCAAGAGCAGGATAAGAGGCCTGGGAATAAGGCCAGAGCCTGGGAAAAGGGCAGAGGAAGGACAGAGAGGGCTAAGTGCCCACTAGACTGATTGGTGATGATTGATTGATTGGTAATATCTGTGAGGCTTGGGCATGGCTAAAAAGGGAAATGAGGAGGCCATGAATTAGCCCTTAAGGTGACAAATGACTAGCTTATGAGTGGATGAGATCTGGCTCAGGGACCCCTGGGGCCAGTCTCTGTTGCAATATATGGGAAGCTGAAGTTGCAAATTTGCACATGAGCAGCTCAGGATGGAGGTTGATTTTTCATGGTTTTAAAGCAGCAGTGGAATTTGACAACCTCCACACTGATTGTGCAGCCCTTTATAGGATTTCATAGATCCACTCTAAAGTCTGAAGAAGGAGAAAGTGCCCTAAACATTGCCTGTTTCACAGTTATTCTACCATATCTGGCAATTATTCCACTATAGCAGAATATAGTCACACCTGCTGTTTTGCTTCTCCTATTGCCTCACCTATTGACATGACACTTTTGGAAAGATAGTGAAAGCATAAGATGAAATGTACTCCTTTGAACATAACAATCTGCAACTTTGAAGCTGACTGGAAGTACTTCAAGGACAATGTCTACATAGCTGCTTTGAACATCCTAGGTTCAGAAACATCAAGGTTAGTTTAATGACAACACAGAGGACATAAAGAGATTTCTTGATGGGTAACTTCATCTATATTTATGTGGAATAACTGGAAAAAATACATCTAAGAACTTTTCAACATGCATGACACCCTTCAATCTAAGGTAAGAGCTACAAAGGACACCTGAGAAAGCAGTTAAGCTGAAGCACAATTAGACCTAAGTGACATAAAGATGTTTTAAAATGCTCTTAAAATACCCATGTTGTTCCATGAATTCAAATTGAAACACCTTTCTGATGGAAAAGGACTAAGTTCTAAAAAGTGTGATGACTGCTTTAAAAATCTGTTCAACAAAGAATCCTACAACAGCAGTGAGCCTATTGATCAACTAATTTAGGATTTCATCAATGACATTTTTACTTCCATACCTTACTTTCTTAGCAAATAAAAAGGTGATCACATTATGTGATCTCACACAGCAACATATATTATTCCAGCTAAGTTGCACATAACTTGTGGGAATTATTTAACAGCACTATGAAGGGTAGAAGAGTGATCTTTGAAGTCTAGAAAGTCCTGTCCTCCTAATTCTATCCTGGTGAATCACAGAAACCTTAAAGCCTGCATATAAAAAGTCAAAAAGTTGTCATCTAAGCTGTCTGGGAAAGCTAATGAAAATAAGGTGGCAAGATAAAATTGCTGTATTGAAATCCTTTGGCAAGAGAATATGCAAAGTGCAGGTACTGTTATTACAGAGGCACAAAGAAGATAGGTTAATCATAGAGAAATAGGGCTGGAAGAGTTCTCAAGCGGTCATCTAGACTTCTAGCCAAAAACAGGATCATCCCAACCTATCCATCTGAACCAGCCTACACAAATCCACTTAGGGTTGACTGTGTGGTTTGGCCAGCACAACACATAATACCCTAACCTGGCATGGGTAAAGCAGGAGGACCACAGTGGCCAACATCCTGGTGGCAAAAGGGTTGTTAATACATGCTCAACAGATCCTAGGAAGAGGGGCGCACACCCTGCAATAGGGGAAGGCAAAAACCCTGTCTGGATCAGACATCGGGTAGTTAGGATGTCTAATATTTGCATCCTTAAAATAATCCTGCATGGAAATCTGTACACTGCTAAATGTTGACATGGTGGACTATGGAAAAGAAGCACAGTACTATTTTGAAACAACCTCTGAAGCTATGCAATGTTGCTGTCCAGAGGTAGGAACAAAAAATACATGCATGCAAGATATGGTGCAAATTACTCAATGATGCCACACATAGCTTTGAGAGTTAATGCATCATGAATGCAATGATAAGCATCTATAACACCTATCATCATCTGCCCAGTCCATAACCATATATTCTAGGCAAAAGGAGGTTTATCAGAGAGAACCTGTCTTTGTATACCTTAACTACAAGGTGAAAAGTTGACAACAAAATGCCATGGCATTGTATCAGCCATCATATTAGGTGTTATAATAATACATACTAAGACAGTCCATATGCTTCTAATAATAATGATTTTAAAATAGGAAAACACAAGTAAAATGATAAATTTTTATAGACTTTATTTTTAAATAATCACATGGTCTCTGCTTGCTGCAGTGGTTCTGCTCAGCTCTGTTTTCCCCCCTTTAAAATGGGCAAAAAAAAGTCCTGACAAATGGCCATTATTTTTCACTGTATTTATTTGTCCCTACATTGCTCTCTAAGGATTTTCATTATGTTTACCTTGTCTTCATGGTAGTGCATCCGGATAATCACATACTTGGAAGGAGATTCTACAGTTGGCAATTGCAACATTGCATGTTATGCCCAATTGGTTGATCTGATCCAAAGCCCGCTGAAGACACGGAAAAGACTCCCGCTTGGATCTGGGCAGGCATTTTCCACCTCAATAATTATTCAACAGAAAATGCAGTTTCTACAAAAGTCAGTTTGGGATGCTGACTCCCCAGGATCCTTGGATTATCCACCCTGTAAGCAGCATGCCAAGAAGTCAGACACCTGGGAATTCAGTTAGCCAAGCTCTGAAGAGAACCTCAAGGAGCCAGGGGGCATAGAGCTAGGCACCCTGATTTTGCAAAAACTGCACTTCACTGAAAAATCATTGAGATGGAAAATGTTTAACTAAGTCTAATTTAAAGTTTTTTTCCAGTGACTTCAATGGACTTAGGATCAAATCAGCACATTTTCATGCCCTGTTTCACAGCCAGCTGTTGGGTATCCTGCTACACATGGGATTATCCAGCTATAGTTGTCATGAGGATAAGAGCAAGGATATCAAAAGGAGAGTTGGGCAGCCTAGGGAGATATGTCTCTGAGAGCTCAGACTACCTAGAGAGATATCTGCTTGGGAAGATGGACACTATGAGTAGCCTGCTAAAATTATTTTTTCGGTTCTTCTAAAATGAATTTTGTTGACTATTTTCCTTCAGCAACATGTCAAAATTTGTCAGGATGTTGTATTATATTTCCGCCCCCCCATTTTTTTAAAGGAGATAAATTCTGTTTTCCAAAAAGTATTTCATTATAATAAAGGGGCTCCTTATTTTTCTGTGCTTTTACTTCTGGACATCTTTTTAATTTTGCTGTTTCTTCTTTCCCTCTTCTCCAATCCATAAAATGTTGTTAGCATTTGTTTTCATCCACCTAAAGCATTTATTTACACCAGTTAGCATATCTAAATGTTCATTTATGCCTGCCTTAATTTCATTCACTCTACCAACAAGGTCTATAATGATTATGAATTCCCTGAAGACGGTTTGCATCACATGTTTCCTTGATACCATTTCAGGCAATTCTGTAATGAGAATAGCAGCAAACACATTCTCAACTATCTTTATTGTATTTTGTTTGTAAGATCCAAAATGGGCCCACATGACTGTGACTATTCTATGTAGTGCACCGGAAACAGATCTATTTGTCATCTGAACTGGGGTCAAGCAAGGATCATCATCACCCCAGCTCTGTTCTCCATTTTTCTGACAGTCTTCCTGGTTCTTATTCAGAACTGCCTTCCCTCCAGAATTGACACTGGATACTGAATGAATGAAGGGTTCTTCAATCTGGGTCATTTTCACTCAAACACCAAAGTATTCAAAATAACCATCCTGGACCTTTAGTATGCTGATGACTGCACTATCTGTACACATGCTGAGGGAAAATCTTGAGATTGCATTGGGTCTTTTTGGAGAAGCCTATCAAACTTTGGGCAGAAAGTGAACATTGATGAGGAGATCCAGCAGAGGATCCAGTGGGCAAGTACTTCCTTTTGGAAATTGTTTTGGTATATCTTTATCTATTGCTATCTCCAGAAAGACACCAAGATCCAGGTCTGCAAAGCAGTCAACATCCCCACTGTCCTTAATGGATGTAAAACGTGGGTGACCTACCATCATCATCTCCAGAGTCTGGAGAGGTATCACCAACAGTGCCTTCAGAAAATGGGAAGATAACTACACAAATGCCAGCAACCTTGCTAAAGGCAACATTACCAGCATCTAGTTGGTGATCCTTAAGCACCAACCTTACTGGACTAAATACTGTATGCAGATGCCTGGCTCTCAGCTCCCAAAACAAGTGTTCTTCTCCCAGCTGACTGATGGGCTGAGATCTCACAGTGGCCTGACAAAAAGCAAGAAGGGAATTTCTTTCTGAGGCATTGAAGGCATGCCTCAAGAAAACAGATGCCAACATCAAGGGTTGGGAGGAGCTGGCTGATGACCAACTTCAGTGATACTGCAACATCAACCAAGCAGCAGACCATTTTGAGGTAAAGCATCTTGCCCTCAAAGCAGACAAGAGAGAGCAGAGGAAAGAAAAGGAGAGGAATTCCAGCCTGCAGCTTACTCTCCCCTATGGAAAGACCTGCAATTTCTGCAGACTGATCTGTGGCTCAAGAATTGGATTCTTAAATCATCTCAAGACTCATCAATGAGCTGTGGTAGTGATCATCCTCAAATCAAGGGATTGCCAATGATGACAGCAGCCATAGTGAGTTGTGCACTTGGACATGCTACTTTTCCTTAGCTGATCACTAAGAAACTTTTAAAATCAGAGGTGCATTTAAAAAAAAAATCATATGTAGGAATAGCCAGATACTTGATAGTTAGGTTTTTGAAGTCTTTTGATTCTCGAATGTGTACAGTATCTCTACTAGATGACTAAGCATAGGTCAACTTGACTACCTGACATTATCAGCCTAACAAAGAATGCCTTGCATTGTCTATCTAAGTCTACTACATAGTTTTTTCAATAAAATATATTACCCTAATAAAACTGTCTCACTATGAAATATGCAAGGTTAAAAGGTCTGATCCAATGCCCACTGTTGCCAATAGGATCTTTTGGGAAACCCCCCCCACTGTTGCCAGACTGGGGGTGGGGAGCTGCAGTAACTTCACACCAAAGTCAGGTAAATCTGTGTCATGCAATGTGTTGGGTGCCCAGGTCTGGGTCTACTGAGGTACAAACTCGGGTCAGAAAAAGAGAGCAAAATTCAGGGACAAGTTGTGTCATGAAGTCAGGAGCTTAGTCCAAGAACCAGGTCTCAGAACAAGCCAATTTAGGAAGCAAGGCAGAGAGCAGAGAAAGGGAAAAAGCCAATGAAAGAAGCCTGGAGATCAAGCAGAGTCAGAGCACAAGCCAGAGGAAACAGTAAAACAGTTTGGAATCAGGTTAAGCCCCATTGCCCAGGCACTTCCTGCTCCATGTCAAGCGTTTATAGGGGAGAAGTGTAACGTCAGCTGAGTAGGTGGAGAGCTAGGCCCTGCTGGAGGCTTCAGGACAGCTTTAACCAGCCTGGGTGACCTGCTGTAGGATGCAAGGCCAGGATGAACAACTGTTCTGGTCAGACCAAGGCCCTAAGTTCCTAACCCAAGAAATTTTATCCTGCTTCATATCTGGGCAGCTATTTCCCAAGACACCTATTCATTTGCATGCAGTTGCCTCAAAGCCGTTACCTCCAGTTGTTTGCCTGTGGGTTTCTCAGAATAATTCTGTTCATGGTGCTCGTGGTCTTAATAGAAAGATTGCCTCAAACAGGACTCTTTTTTTTCCTCCTTTTTTTTCTAACTGTTCATATAAACTTATTAAATCTTTCTTTCAATGCTGTGTTTGGCAAAGGCTGAAGAAGCTAGAAACAAAGAATAGATTCACTTCCATTGAATCAGCTAATATTTGTGAATTCCTGTTCTAGGACACGATTTGAGACACATTCTCACAGCATATTATGGGGAAAAGGTACAAATTTTGGTTGTCAATGTTAATATCACCAAAGCGACTAATTCAATCAGGTTTGGGACAATCACTATGTAAGGAAAAAACCTGACATGCCATAGCTATATCCAAAGTGCGTAGCAAGGCAGGAGATGACCAACCAGCGCTGAGAAGGGTTTAGGTTCCTTCTGCATCTCAAATTCTGATCTCTGCTGCTACAGCCCATGGTTTCAGATGGATTACTATGGGCTTGCTCAATGAAAAAAAACTGATCATAGTGAGTGAGGAAGGAACAAGTCAAGTGAGTGAGGAAGGAACAAGTCAAGAAAGAATGATACAGTCTGAAATTTATTATATCCACAAACATTAGGTGATTGATTTAGGAAAATACTAGGAAAAATGACCTCCCTGGTCTCCTGAAACTGATGATTATAGAATAAGGAAGGTGTGCTTTTATGATATAACTATGGGTAGTGATTATCTTAACAATCAACAGTAAAAGATCCATGGCATTTGCAGACTTTGAAACATGAAGTTTAAATCTAAAAGGGAAAACTTTGCACTATAGAAGTCTGAACAGAAACTATGAATTGCTCTCTCTCGTATAGCAAAATCAATCAGAAGTCAGTATGACAAAATCAATCAGAAATGGCTTTGTGACACCACAAATGAGACGACCTTTGCCTCAGAGGAAGCAACATATAACACGCTTTCCCATTTGCCCTTTGCAATTATACCCCATCATACTAGTTGAACAATCTCCTATCCTAAGAAATTTCTTCTCCCTGTCTTAGGGCATATTCAATGCTCTTAGCTCTGATACCTCCCTTGTGTATTCGTGGCTGACATCATTTTCTATCCATTTGGAAAGCTGAAGCAAAGTCCTCTATGCTTGATTTTAAAGGGACAA
The DNA here is from genome assembly GCF_000455745.1 of Alligator sinensis. Taxonomy (NCBI): domain Eukaryota; kingdom Metazoa; phylum Chordata; order Crocodylia; family Alligatoridae; genus Alligator; species Alligator sinensis. The sequence goes on along the minus strand of NW_005842402.1, from coordinate 927,712 downwards.
ACAGCGTAAAGTGATTTATAGGGCTACACAGTTCCCTGCTGCTTCAAAGAGTAACTGTCTGAAGGGACTGAAATAACTT
>NW_005842402.1:919440-927602 GCF_000455745.1 Alligator sinensis | reverse complement strand
CTGAGGGACCTTTTGATGTTTTTGGAGGATGCTCTCATGCGATTCAGAAATCGTAGGCAGATATAAAATCCCGACAGCCTGAAAACATCTGTATCTCTGCCACCCACATGCATCTGACAGATAGTTGACACAGTGAGGGGATGTTCTTTTTGGATTTGAGGACTTATCATCAAGTCAGTCTTATGGATGTCATACTCCTGAGTCTCCTACTTCAGCTGTGCTATGTCCCTCCTCAGCCACAACCCTTTGGATGACAAAAGATAGTAATTTGCTTAACAGTTGCTGCTGCACCAGCAGAAAGAGGACTGGAATTTGAGATTCTGATGGTGAAATGATGATCATTATCATTATTCTTACCTGTTCTTCAGAGGGTAAAAAACTGGGAAGAAGGAAAAAGCAAATCTTTTTAATGATGAGACAAATGCTGCCCTGCAATTTGCAACCTTTTAGTGCCCCTAAAATATATTGCATGTATTCAGTCTCTTTCACCTGATCTCAGTATACTGTACCTAAAGGGCTTGCATTGGTGCAACAATACAGCCCCCTCATAGGTGAAATGTGGCAGCTGTTACAGAGCAACACTTCTGAGCACTTTGGGACTCAAAAAAGGGGAGGAACAGCATTTTCAGTGCCTGTACAGCAGTGATGTCTTCTGGAGAGGAGTTATGTCACTGGGGTTTGTGCCCATTTATGCCTCTGTGCAGTGGGCAGGGACACACAGAGCACCCGCCACTCAGTATTACACTCCATATTTACTCCACAGCCATGATAGGGGAAGAGGATGAAAGGGTCTCCAGAGCTAAATCATGTTGGAGGCATTTAACCCAGTCAGCAAGTCCTCAAGTGATGACATGGAGTAGCTAAGTCTTCCTGCCAGCCAAGGGCAGCAGGACACAGCGCCAGGGCCATGAACCCAAATATCCAAAAGCATAGTATGGCTTTTATTTAGCAAACACAAACCTCTCCCCCTACCAGTCCACAACAAGGAACAAATATGAACATCATTTCCAGGAACTGCCAAAGCTACCTGATCATCAATGGCAAGATGCCAGAGCCAGCTAGAAGCATTAGCAGTTCCTATGATTGTAAAGCTCACCCCATGTTACAGTCTTGTCAGGCTCTTCTGTTCATCAGGACCCTGGCTATCGTGTATGCTAATGAGGCAAGCATAGTCAGAAAATATGCAAGGCTATTTGTCATTTAGGCCTAATCTCCAGTTTCTTCTGAACCTTCAGATTTAACAGGTATGTTTAGAAAAAGCTGTAGCCTCCTCTGTAACTGTGGTGAAATGAGGGCCACAGCAAAAAAATACTGGCTTAGTTCCAGGTCCTTTCAAAGAACTGTCTGTTCAGGAGGAAGAGATAATACATTCTGTGTGACTCTAAATCTATTACATTGGGTCTCAGAGCATTTAATCTTCTGAATAAAAGATGTTTTACTTATTTCACCTTTCCAGGAAAGGAGGATTTACCAAGCTGCATGGGTTGAGCATTCTGACTGTAATGTATTATGTATTTATTACAAGCATTTATAGAAACATCCTTAGGAACATTCTCCTTAAATGTGCCTCTGTGTCTGGTAGCTGAAGTCTAAGGTCACCACTATCACTCATGAATGTGCAAAGGCACCATCATTTATCTCACTCTTATACTAATTGCTCCATTCTAGTCAAAGAAAAATAACGTCTTGCATTACCCACTATTAGTTCAGACCACATACGCAGTGGTAACAGTGAGCATTCTGCCTTCTTCTGATTGACAGTCCAGTTGTCTCTGAAGCAGAAGACAGGGAGTTAAGTAGACCCCCATTCCTGGAGTTTGGAATACAAAATGCACACAGACCACATACATCCCTAGTCTGACACAGACTCCTTCTGAAACTTGGGCCTTGCCTTTCCTCCACTCTCTGCCAACATGCCTTACTGAAGCCTTGCCATTAGCCTTGCCTTCTCCAGCAGCTGCTGGTCTTGACTTCTACCCCTCAAGAAAGAACTGGAAAGCAAAGCTTCAGAGAGGGAAAACAAGAAACAGGGGTAGCCTCTTTCCATATTCTCTTTAATTGATTAATAATTGCTATTTAGATGTGTATTTTTAATGACATGATGGAGCTGTATATGTTTAGGAAAGAAAGAGAGGAATGTTTGCTGTTCCATAAACTACATATAGTCTGGACAGGTACTGTGCTTATGTCCTAACTGGGGTCTACTATGACACTTCTCATTCTATTTAAAAACAATAATGAAAACAAATGACAAGTGCGATTGTTGTGGGTTCGCTGCCTCTGAGCAAATGTAATATTTACTCTACAATGGGCACTTTTGTATATGCTTTTCCCCACTTAGTAAAGTATTGACACTTCTATAGCTTTGTAAAAATCTGTGCTTTCTATTAAAACTCTATTTGTTGTTGAGATCAGTATGATATATTCCTAAGAAGTGTATCAATAATGAGTGTGTGTGAGAGAGAGATTGAATCTGTGATATTTACCAGAACAATTTTATTCTTGTGTATCAAAATACACTTCATTTTTAAACATTTAGCTACTATCACTCCCAAACTGTTCCTTCACCTACAGACTGATGCAAGAGATTATTCAGTTCCAACATCCAAAATGCTGCATGAAGATAAACCAGTTAAATTAAAAAACAGAAGCCAATATAAAATCAATAAAAACAGTGACATCCCTCCACTAGAATACATAATACATCTCTCTTACCTTCAGAGAAGTATCAGATGCACTTTGGCTTGGTTCAGCAAGAAGACATTTGGGACCCAGTGCTGCTGGCTTTTTGGGAGGTCTAGGTGGTGGATGAAGGGATTGATTTTCGTATCTCCTTACCATATAATATTGTTCTTCACTAATTTCTTCCACAATAGTCCTAGTGGGTGAGGATGCAGTTTCTTTAACAGGTTTGCTGAGCAGATGAATAGACATATTTAAACGATACACAGGAATTTCCCAACTGTCTGTGGGATTGCTGACAGTGCTGATTAGCAAGTAAGAGTCTGTGATTTCTTCTTCAAGCTGCAAGCCAGGCACAGCAGCCAAGATGTCCTCTCCAATGGAAAGATCCCTCACTGACACCTTGACATTAAAGGGCAAGCGGAACTCTTTGCAAATCTCTGAAAGCTGGTACTGCCTTTTGTCATGAATCACTTCTACAAAGCCCCCTTCCATATACATAGGAAGTAGCACTTTCTCATAGGCATTGTTTAGTATTTGTTCACAGGCCAAGACATCTACCACTTTTTTTCTTCCTTCATATACAACTTCACTAGTCTGACACTGCTGTACTATGAATTGGTCTCCAACAGAAACAGAAAACAGCTCCTCGTGTGGAGAGTCAAAGCCTTTTGTTGCTACCACATGAAGTTGCTCCTTTCCACTTCTTGCTATCTCCAGGTCATAGGCGGTTGGCAATTCCCGAGGTCTTCGCTTAAATTTTCCTTTATAGCTGGCAGGAATTAAAAAATGTCTTTTAGGAGAATCACTCCTGATCTCAGATGCAAGGACTCTTGATGCCTGGTACTTTTTGTGAATGATGATCTCTTTCCCAGGGTAGAATAAATTATAAAGTAGATTACTTTGTACAGGCCCCTCTATAATCTCAGCAACCATAGGAAATTCTTTGCCTGTCTTTTCAAACACATCTTCCAAAGATAATGGTTGAAGAAAACAGTTAGTATCATAAAAGTCTGTTACATCCTTGACTTCAATGTCTAGATCAGAGAGGATATGAACTATATCCTTTCGAACTAAAAAGAAAGAGACATACTGTCATTGAAATAAAATGTACTCTTTCCATGGCCCGAACTAAACTCATCTTTAAGATGCTGTAAAACTATGAAATATTGTAAAACTTGTATTTGGGCCCATAATTTTGCCAGCACAAACATTTTAATTGAAAACATTGATCAGATATGCTGGAGCAAGATATCTTATAGAACAGGAAATGAGACAAGACAGAGGTACAAGAAATAATACAACATAAGGAAAAAGGCAATGGAGGTGCTCTAGCTAATCTTGTTAATAATGCAAATTTACAGGGAATGCATATTACATAACTAATCTGTTGAACCTATTATCACAGGATATTAGTGAAGGCAATAACTAGTAGCATTAAAAAGTGTTGACATCTCTAAGGATAAATGAAAAAATCTACAATTAGGATACAAATAATATTTGCATTAAAGATGAGACGTTATACTTCATATTGCTGAGCATAACTCAACCACTAATTGATAAGGGTTAGGAAACGGATCATCACCTACTGGAAGACTATACCATAACTGCCCACCACAGCGTTTTTGCAGTTGAAGCATTTGACGGTTCACTATATCGACAGGTCACTGAACTAGATTATTTGATCTGTTACTAATTCCTAAACCCAATAATAATTCCTATTTACCAAATTGTATGTATTAATTACTACATATTCCAACTTGAGGACACGGGTGAAGCTGATTAGAAAATTTGGCTCTGGATATTATATCACAAAGCAATATTTATATAAGTACAGTTTAACAAAAGTACATTATTTAAGGGCTTTCTACATTAACTCTCTTGATTTATATATATCTGTTTGGGCTGCATATGATATTCTACAGGTTTATCTCATATTACAATATATGAATGCTTTCTTCACTAAACCTAACACAGAACGTGTATTTTTATAAAAATAATTTTTGACAGCTGCTCAGCATCTGTTTATTTCCACTCAGCTTTTGTCATATTACCAGCATCGGGAGCCAAACATTTTGAGCTCTATGAAGAAATGTTTCCAAACTTAGGATGTTTAGTAAGAATTAAGCATAAATTACACTAATATGACAAATGGATACTTTGTGTGAAAGCACTATTAAGGGAATTTCATAAGCTTACCTGGTTATTATTAAAAGAGCTATACATATTTAATTCCTGGAAACAGCATCTGAACATTTAATCAAAAACCCCATCTTTATTTCACTGAGAACAGAGTATATTTGTGTTTCTTTTCTATAACTACATATAGTTTTTCTAAGAAATTATGGCTTCCAAGAAAAAAGCCATTTCTCAGTTCATAAGTGAGTAGCTAATCATGTGCAATGAAGTTTACTTCTCAAGACGATGCTTAAACGTAATTTAGAGACATTTAGTGCAGTTTAAATGTTGATTGTACTGTTAAGCATATGAATGCAAATACAAATAAAAGCAACAAGTAAAGTATACATCAGGTTATGTGGTTGTGAGACAAGTGCCTCCATGTTATCTCAATACCATCTGGTCGTTTTTAGGAACACTAAACTGATTTTTACTGGGGCTTAATCATACTGTTGGATCTAAGTGGATATAGGAATACCCCTAAGTGAGTCTAAATGCAGGTCTGGGGCTTAAGGAAGGAATCTTGCCATAATTTAATAACAAGGGTGTATAATATGTGAAAAATATGCTAACATTTCCAAACAGATAACCTTATCTGGATAATGGGTTTGGTGTCAAAAAGTGCATCTACATGTGCTATTAATGTGATATAGGCTTACTATGCAGTAAAATACTGTGCAGTAAGACTTCCCCAGGAGTTTATTTACACATGCACCCTCTTGGAAGCAATGGGAGCAGCCTAGTAAAGGGCTGCTCCTGTTCTGCTCTGCCCCCCCGCCCCCCTCCCACAGCAGCCAGAAAGAGCTCCAGGCTCCCCTGGGGTGCTAGCTTGGGGGCTGGTAGGTGGTACAGGGTCTATTCTCAGTGTGCACAGAGCCAGGAGAGCAGCTGTCTCTTGGCCTCTTGCACAGGGCCAGGAGACAGCTGTCTCTGCAGCCAACAGAGCTCTCCTGGCCCTATACATATTGAGACACACAGCTGCCAGCAAGCTCTATGTCTAGCTGAGCTTCCTCACCCAGCAGGGAGCTCACCAGAAATTGTCCCACTTGTAGGGCAGCTGCTAGCAAGTCCCATGCTGAGCAGCAATTCCCTGCCCAGCAGGGGGCTTACTGGGAGCTGTCCTGCTCCTGAAGCAGCTACCAAGAAACAGGAGTGGTGGGGGAAGCAGGGAGCTCCCCAGACCTGGCACTGTTAGCTCCTGGCTCCAGGACTGGGGACAGAGAACTGCCCCATCCCCTCTGGCACCCTGCTGGTGTAGCTGGCCAGGAATAAATTTGCTCTTGGTCAGCATTTAAATGAGCACTCCTGCACAGTTAATCTAATACTTCTTTTACAGGTACTAGCTAACTGTGCAGCAGACTAATTTACTGTGCAATAAATGGCACACACATGTAGATGGTGATGCTCTACTGTGCAGTAGATTAGTTTACTGAGTAGTAAAGCATCTTGTGTAGATGCACCCAAAGATACTCATCTTTATATCCATTTAACAGATGGGTAAACTCATAGGTGACTGGTAGGGAGTGCATGGGGGTGCACGTGCCCCCCCGACGGGGACGGTGCCCCACCTGACGGCCAACACTGATGCTGTTGGTAGAGCTGGAGCCCCCTGGAGAGGGCCACTGCTGGCAACTTCTGTGGGTGTCTCCCAGATTCAGAAGGCACCAGTCACTCATGGGTAAACTGAACCACAAATGATTGCATGGTTTTCCTTTCATCACCCAGTTAAATAAGAGGTCCTGGAAAGTGAACCCTGAACTTCCCTACTCTACTTAAAATATTTTTTCCTTTTCAAAGAAAATTTGAGAATAGCAGTGTCAGTAAAATTAGTAATACTACATTCCAATAGGAAAGGACTTGCCATTAATGACTAAATTGGTGGGGATGAAAGTGCAAGGAAAAAAAACATTCTTTCCTTTCTTTTTCCATTTTTAGTTCTGCAGTATTGCAAATATATGAGTACCATCCATACCACTACCAATCAGACAATTTGTAGTAGATATTTTGAGCAGTTTGAATGTGGTAAAGATATTTCTGACATGAACAGAGGACAAATGGTTAACTTTGATTCTTACTTACATTTCATCACTGCCTGAACTTCATAAACTGGTGCCAGAATCAGACTGCCATCAAAATTTTCAGGAAACGGATTAGAGGAGTCCCAACTATGCAAAATACTGAAAAGTTTCACAGTCCGATTCCTGGTCTTTGGGATTTTCCATTCAGCAATTTCTTTTAGGGTATAAATCTGGTCATCTTCACATTCATAGAACTTTCCTTGTTGTGAAATTGGCAAAGTGAAGGAATGAGACTGGTTATTTCTTACCACCCCACAGTTCACAGTCATTGTCCCATTGACCTCTTCCACGGAGTTGAACATAATCTGCTCACCCTGTTTGATGGTGAGGCTTGCCAGTTTTATATCCTCCTGGCAACAGAAGCAGGGGTGGCCCAGTCGTGTTGACCCAATAGACACCTTTCTTGTAATCTCTTCAATGCTGAGGTATGGAATTTTATCAACCACGATCTTATAAAGACCTAAGAATAAGAAGCTTGTGTTATACAAAGGAACTTTAGAAATATGGAGGAAATAAAACTCATGCCAAATTTTAGATCGGGAACCTATAGGGGAGTATCAATAAAAATCAAAACAGAACATAAAAATAGGTATATTGCCAGGGAAGTGGCTCTATACAATAGCATCATGAAGTTCTCATATTCTTGCTCTAAGGATGGTCATTTTGCCTGTTCATAAGACTAGTCAGCACAAGCCCTTTCTATCTTCTTAGTCCCCAGTTAAACCCTATTTTGGAGGGATTAATTAGGACTTAACTGATGTACAGCCCCCTCTGCTATAGGGGACTCCTATACTTAATAGTTTCATAATAAATGCAATAGTAGTAAAGTTATTTTTTCTTACTGCCCAACCAGCAAAAACATCTTGGGATCTGAACCTCAAAGAAGTTCTCTGATATGGTATCAAATAGACAAAACAGTAGCTTTCAGCCCACATTACTTTCAGTTCAGATTAAGGAAAACAGCTAAAATAGAAAGAATAAATGTAAAGTCTGCAGGGGAGAAAAAGTGTGCATGCAAGCATTCAAAGGCACTAATTTGAGCTGTACCATCTAGATAACGCAGTCTAAATCCCTGTGGATAGAGCATAGTGCAAGTGTTCCTCATTCAGTGTTTGGGAGAGGAGACGCATTGGCAGGCAGCACTGGAAACAACCTGCAGATAGGGGGCCCCTCAGCATATATTTGAAAGTGCCCTTCAGGTTGCCTAGGCTGTTGGAGATTTCA
>NW_005842402.1:897568-919409 GCF_000455745.1 Alligator sinensis | reverse complement strand
AGGGCAGTCCTAAAAGGCTGGCCATCACAGGGGACCACAGCTCCACAAGGAACTACCCCTCACAGTGACCCCTCTCTCCCATCCTGCCCAGAGGCTTCCAGAAGAGAAATAGTGCAAGTCCCCTCTCTGAATTGCAAGCATGTCATTTTTTGTGCCCAGACCATGCCATGGATCCCTACTGCACACGTGCTCACAGACCCAGGAGCTTTGATGTGTCCTTGTCACCCTGCACAACTCTTGCTGGAGGCTGTGGGACATTACACAAGCCTGCCTGCAGATGACCCAGCAGATGCTCATGCTGGCATGCACTTTGCTACCCAGGAGCCTAGGACCCAGAAGTTTAGTGTCCCATGTAGAGCCACTTACCAAACCCTACAGCCACCAAGTGTCTTGGAATTGGCTATTTCCACCGGGCAGAAGAAGCTAAAGCCCTCTTTAAGGCCATTGACTCTGGAGTGCTGTGGAAGCACCTCCAGACTGTCGAGTAGTGGTTAGGGACCCATAAGACTAGCAGAAGTTTGTTGGAGTGGGATATCCTGGGCATTTGAGACAATAAACAGTAGCTGCAGAACTACTACATGTGGCAGGCCACCTTCAGGGACATAATGCCAAGCTGGTCCCCTGAACTGAGCAGCAAAACATCAGCATAAGACCACCCGTAACTGGAGAAGCAAGTCACCATTGCCACCTGCAAGCTTACCATCTGCAACAGCTTCTGCTCCATTAGCAACCAGTTTGGAATGAAAACCCCCATGGTTGGAGCAGCAATTCAAGAGGTGTACAAGGTCATCCAGGATGTACTGGAAAACCACTTCATCCACCTCACCAACTCACTGCAGATCATCTCTGGCCTCTGCTGAATGGGGTCCCCCATCAATGACACTCCCATCCCCAGCCTCTGCCCTCCCCAAGACACCATAGAGTTCATCAAGTAGAAGAGTTTCTTCTCTGTCATGCTGCAGCGCATTATCAAACACCATGCATGCTTCATGCACTTCTTGGCCAGCTGGGCAGGTAGCATCCACGATGAATGGGTCTTCCACAACTCCACCCTCCCCTAGATGGTGGAGAACAGGACCCCCCAGCACAGAAGTCAGCAGAGTCACTGTCCCACCCCTCATCATCGCTGGGGACCCAGCCTACCCTTCTCCCTTTGCTTATGAAGCCCTACACAAGGCAGTTGGACCGCAGGAAGGAACACTTCAACCACTGCCTCAGCAAGTTCCACATGATCTTCAAGCAAGCAAGTGCACCATTGGCTGCCTCAAGGCACACTGGAGGGCTCCAAGTATGCACCTTGACATGGCTGAGGTGTACTTGCCACACCTGATTGCCATTACCTGCATCCTACACAACATCAGTGACACTAAGGACCTGAGTCTTCAGCAAAGCCTAAGCAGGAGAGAAGGTACACATGCAGTGTACCAATGAAGCACCGAGGAAGCATAGCACTTAGGAGCAAGCCACAACATGCCACTGTCAGAATGCATGTGCTCAGGACAGTCCAGGTCAGGAAGTCATAGCGGATTACTTTCTGGGCCACTGGGATGGGGGAGGCAGTCCCTAGAGAAGTAGAGCCTGTGGACATCAGAAGGCTGAAAGCCCTGAGCAGCTGAACCCCAGCCTTGAGTGAGGAACTTGTCCACCTTGAAGTTTCTACCTCATTTTCTCCATCTCTGCAGTTCATGAAACCTCTCATTTCCTGGGGGCTTTATGAGGTGGCAAGAGTTAAGGAAGACCCTACCTGGATTGACACCAGCCTTAGGAGGGGCAAACACCTGGATGTGGGGGTATATGGCACAGGAAAGAGACATGGCTCAGTGTACCTGTTCTCAGGTGTCAAAAGTATTTTTTAATAAAAGCAATGGAATACTAACCATGGTATAAATTGATTCCTCTTCACTTTGATGAAAGACAATGAAAAGGGAGTATGGGAAGGGGTGAGATAACTAAAACTGATCCCCAACCCAATGGTCCCCTGAAAAGGGTTGCAGGGGTGCAGGCAGGTTCATTGCAGGAGCCAGCTCCACCACTGGGGCTGTGGGTTCCCCAGAGATGTCCAAGGGAATAGTCTGTCCTTGTCCATTGGCACTGGATCCCCCCCTCTCTCTGGAGAGACCCTGACCATGCAAACTTTGACCACGCTCAAGGGATGCCTCACCCCCTAAGACCAGGGGGTCTTAGGTACCTCTCAACTGTGACTAGAGTTTTCTGTAGCAATAGGACTAAGGCCCAGGGCCCAGACATGTCCCTCCATGGGTCCCCATGAGACTTTGTGGCTTTATGAAATGTATCAAACTTTTTTAATAATATCCCAGGTAATGGAGGGGAGGAAGAGGGCACATTCTTTCTAGGAATGGACCAGGGCTACATGGGATCTTGAATGTTCAATACAGTGACTGCTTCTGCTCTGAGACTTGGAGACACCTTGCAGCCACAGACTTGGTAGTAGAACTGGACTGGTCAAATGTCTTTTCCTGGCAATTAAATAAATTGTTTTCATGATCTTTCATGGGCTACAGTAGTGGGTACAGAGTTCAGTGGTTGCCTGCCTGTAGCAAGGGTGCTTCAATGGACCAACCTTGTTATTATGGTCCAGGGAGCAACTTGTTGCATGGGAGGTTGGGGTGGAGAGCAAAGGTTGTTTATAACCCTTGCTAAAGTTTGTGGGCAGCTGCCAGTTCCTCTGTGGTGGATTGGGAGGTGAGGTGGGAGAGATATTAGTCATCTCTTCTGAGCAACAGAAGATTGCCTTGAGAGAAACTCAAGGTGGTGTGATTAAGCCAGATTTATTTCAACACTTGTTGATTGATGAGGTGCCAATTGCTCAGGGTCACGGGTTGGGTGCCTCATGTCCTCACTGCAGGAAAGGGGGGAAGTGGGGCTGTGATCTAGCCAGTATTGAATAAAAGGCTGGTCAAATAGCTGTCTGGTTTTGTGTTTTGTCCAGCCAGGATGGATGCATAATACTGCTGCCCACCCCTCTCTCTTCATGCACAGAGATATTCTCGTTGGAGGTTTGCACCATGATGGGCTAGTCTGGGGTTCTGAGCAAGGGGATTCTTAGTAGCAGCCACACAGCACCACAAGAAGGGAACAGGAAGGGTTTCCACAAGCACCTTCAGGTGACAGTCTTGGATTGAAGGCTACGGGCTGTAGAGACCCAACAGCTGACTACCACTCCACTCTCCAATCTGTGGTTGTAGTCCATGCTCAGTCATTGCCCCATGGTGTTCAGGGTTTCCTCTATACTTGGATCCCCATCACATCTGTGCAGCACAGTGTTGACTCCTACCTTCCTGTGTAATGGACTCTGCCTTGGCTGCAACTCCATCCCCAGTGGTGACATAGGTGTTGGGGGGTGAAAACTGCCCTATCATTCTGCAGAAAATGGGGCATCTCCTCACAGAAGAGCATGGTATGCCTTGTGCCTCTGGAGGTCCAGTTAGCATCATGATTCTGCCTGAATTGGGTCTTCATCCATTTGGTTCTAGCCCTGCAGTATATCCACTCCCAGTCATGGCCCTGCAATCTCTTGGAAAACTTCCTTGTTGCAGTGCCCACTGCAAAGTTGCTTCTTGGGTTTCCTCCTTGTTCAAGCTGGTAACAAGATTCATCACCTCTTAAACAGCCCAATTCTGTCCTCAGTTGTACACAGAAATGAAAGACAGGCTAAGATCTGCTATGGTGTTGGATGGCACCCCGGGGATCCAGATGTCACCAGGTAGGTGAGGGCCAGGGTTGGCCACTGGGCTTAAAGATATAGGTAGGGGTGCATCATTGGGGTATTGGTACATGGCTCTCTCTCACTCTGACCAGTTCTGAAGCTGGTTGGGGGTGTGCAGCTTTACTAGCCATGCCCCTCTCCCAAACTCTGACCTTTCCAGGGACATCCATATGCCAACACCAGCTCAACTGGCAATGCCCTCCCAAGTCCCCAACTTTCCAGGGGGTTCTATTTGCTGCCCCAAGATGGCTGGCCATACTCCTTGTATCTCTGAACTTCCCAGAGGCTTCTACTACTGACCCCAAGATGTTTAGCCATGCCCCACCAACCATTAACTTTATGAGTGCTGGTAATCACCTACCAGTCCTAGCTCAGTCAGCCATGCCTTCCCAAGGCCTTACCTTCCCAGGGGTATCCACCTGCAGGCAACAACTGTTTCAGCAACATCTGCCCATGCCCTGAACTGCCATGGTTCAGGTATGTGCTGGCAGTGGCCAGTCTAGCCATGCCCACCCAAGCCCTGATTTCATCAGGGTTACTGTCTGCCTGCACACTCCAATCTCTCTGTCTCCCACCCTGGACACCAAGCTCCAGCACCGGCTCCCACAGGCTAGAGGTGAGGTTGTTCTGGGGTCTGGGTAGTAGCATACTAGAGTTTGGAACTTCTATTGTGTAATTTTGGGTCTGTGCCTGACTCTTGGGGTCTTGGGTTTTTGGGTCCACATCTGAGTCTTGGGGTCTTTTAGTCTGTGTGTTTCGGTCTGCATGTGGGTCTTGGGGTGCTTTGAGACAGGGTGTGGGAAGGCCCAGGGTCAGGTGCCCAGAAGTATGATTCATGACCAGAGGACACAGCTGTTTTGGCCCCCCACATCTCCCCGCAGTCCAAAGTGCAAGGTGGGGATGGGGAGAGAAAAATCAATGAACACTGGGATGCTGGAGGACAGCAGGTAACTTCTATCAGTAGGGAAATTGTACAAGAATTTGTTAAACCAGTCTAACCCCTACTGGTCTAGAGTTACAAACTGCTCAGACTAAGCATTGCGAAACATTGCATACCTTAGAGTTTGTACTACAATAACTGAATTCTGTTATTCTAAAAGTAATGTTTGTATGTAGACAGCTTGAGAGAGAGAGATTACAGCAGCTCTATCTGAAATGCAAAACAAAATGTCAGCTGCCTTCCAGCTGCTCCAGCAATGCACATGGAGAGTCTTCTAGAAACAGAAATCTACAACATCTCCTTTCAGTAATATGGCTATGCTCTTTGCAACTTTTCTTTTCATGAAGATTTTGTAGCTGGAATTTAGATAAAGTTTTTGTTTGATTTCTTGTTTTGTTTTTTAATTATCTAGGAAGTTGAGTAGAATCCTGCTTCACCAGAACTGGAGTGAGAGCAGCAGTAACACTATTTTTTCTTTGGTAAAATGAGCAGATATGACTCAAGGGCAAAAAGACACAAAAAAATTTAAATACAAACATTTCCACATTGTTACTTTTTGACCACTGCTACATCAATGCACTACATGCAAAGGTAACATAACATAGATGAGGAATCGCATTAAAATTGGTGACTTAAACCTGTGCAGGTTTCTGAGATATTAAAGATTTAGAATTTCTCTTTCATAACTTTTATACATTGGAACCAATGACTTTATTCTCTTTCATCGCTATTTTTCTTTGTGGACCACTGAAATGTTATCACAGCCTATTCCTATAGGCAGTGCAAGCCACCAAGTACCACAAGAGGGTGAACAACCTTGTTTCAATAAAAGATAGACTTGCCTTGGTAAACTGTACAAAGCGTATGGAAGGATAACTAAAATTCTCAGTAGAACTCAGTGAAAAACAATCTTTCTGTCCTGCATGAGTTTAACAGTCAATATTATTTCTCACCTAGTTGCATGTTGAAAAGTCAATGTTTCAATCAGTTTTGCAAACTGATAATATACCACATTCAGTTGGGTCAACAAAAATATTTTTCAAGTAGATCTGAAGTTATTCAGATTATCTAATAAAACATGATAACAATCTACCCCCTTGTGGCAAAGTTCAGGTTCCAGGGGTGGCCAACTCTTATGCTGCTCTGACTCTAAGGTACTCTTCCCTTCTTCTCACCTACTACACCTTGATGTAACTACTGAATATGAGAAAATGGAGGCTGCCTAAGGGTCCTAGAGTAAGCCCTCAGTTCTTATGACCAGCAGTGGGTCCCACCCAGACTTCGTTGGTCTTAATCCTACTTTGTGACCAGTACTGACAGCCTTAAGAACTATTCATTGTCTCCAAACCTCCCCTACAGCTATGCCCATGCCTCTCAGGTATTACTGTACAATCATTCCCTTGTAAGGGCTTTGGCTTTCTTGGCCTCCGCCCCTTTTCACTATCTGGGCCTTCTAGCCCAAGTCCACTGTACTGGACATGGCTTGTGGGCACCAGCAATTATCTTGATTGCTTTAGTCTTGGGCCCCCTAGCCCTGTCTTCACCCTGCTCTGGGCACAGAGCCTTCTTTGGCTCTGTCTGGGACCCTGGCCCTACCTTCTCTGGGACCCCTGGCCCCATTTGGCTTGAGTTGCACTCAGCTGCAATCCTTCCCTAGGCTCAAGCCTGGTCTATGTCTTGAGCTCCTAGCCCCTGGCCCTCTCATGCCTGAGGGCCTGGCTAGGGCCTTCGTACCACCTCTGCTAGTCCCAATCCCAAACCACCAGTATAAACCGTAACAAAGGAATATGCCTCTCTGGCTGTAACACCAAGTAACCCACTTTGGGTCCAAACATAAACAGTGGCTACCTATCAGTGCAATAAGGCTTCCCCTTATCTGGGGTCACATTCGTCTCCAAGGCCACAGCATTCGGTTTGCCTCCCCCAAGCTAGTACTGGTGCCAGCTAGGAGCTCTCCTGGCCCCTCCTGCTCTGGAGGTCCATCCCCTGCAGCCTCCAGGGCTAGACTGCCTGTGTCAGCTCAGGCTCTGAGCTTATATACAGCTAAGCCCTGCCTCCTTCCAGTCAGGTGACTCAGCAGCCATCACAGGTGTGTTCATCCTGACCTGAGGACCTGCCTGCTTAATCTGTGGCCATTTAGCTGCTCTTGGCAGCTCTTAGCTGCTGAGTAGCTTGGCTCTGTCCCTTGTGTATGCTACTGCTGGCTTTTGGCTACACCGCAGCTAGCAAGTGTAACTAAGTCAGCTCACTTTGCTTCAGTTTCCTTTTAAGTAACAGAAGTCTTGCTTCCTGCTACACCCTGTCACATCTACTCCAACCTGGAAGTGGCCAGCACAAACAATAGATGATGCCTCTCAGGATATTAGTCATTTCTACTTCCAACGCCCACATAATATACCTGTTGTTTTATCATCCCTCTCCAATTCTTACAGGAAAAAAACGCATTTAGTTTCTTTGCAGCATCAAAGAAGGCAACATCAAAAAGGCTAATTAACGTGCATGCGCACGCACACACACACACATTCTTGAGAAAACTAATTTTTCATTGAAAAATAAAGATCCATTGCAAGCAAACCCAAACCGTGTTCTTGTCACAGTGGAGGTCTGCACACTGAGATAAGATCCAAGTTTATCCTTAAATAAATGCGTTTTTACATGGAGTTCAGTGATTCTTCAACCAAGTGTTTAAAGGAAGCCAATTGCCTACAGAATCATAAGAGCAAGTGAAAAGAATTTGCCTTAGTAAGACAGGCCACCAGATGGATGCATTCAGTACTTGGGCACTGAAGCAGTATGGTTATCTTGAGGTAATTACAACTCTGAATTACAGCAAGGCAGAAGCTGCATCTGAGATTCTCTAAGACCTAGGGGTGTTGTTATTTCATGTTAATCAGACCCCTTGGAGCTGCCTTGTTACAAGAAAAATTTGCACATTTATATATTTGTGTGGGGGCTTTCCTAGATGAAGATGAAGATGAAGATGACAATTTAGGGGACTGTACAATGGGGTTTAGCTGAGCTGTGTGATTAAGTTACCTGCTCACAAGCTTCAAGAATTCGATACAGGCACTTGTACAATGGGATACCAATACTCAAGCCTTCTTGAATACTCATAGCAAATGTCCAATTTCCCAGGAAACAATAACGTTTAAGAGGCAATTCTAGGCCAAACTGTCAAAAGCAAGCACCATGGTCATGTCTGCAAAGCAACTGCTAATTGCAAAAAAAATATGCAGTTCCCACAATTACAGTCAGGCTATCCTTCCCCAACAGAAATGTGTCCAACCGACAAAAAGCTTAGGACTCTGTTTCACCATTTCTCAACCTTATTTTTTGTCGGGACTGTACAAGAAAGACTGCAATTCCAGAAATAGGCAAAAGCTTCCCAGCCCAAGGGAGCTCCCCCTTCCTAGCTGTGGTGGAGAAAGGATAGGACAGTGTCACATTGTGCTGTTTGAGAGCTACTTTACATTAGTTCTGCATCCCTTGAGTGATATTCTGTGCAATCTTACTATGGAAGAGATGTGGTTCTTTTCTGTCCCCCTGGAGACACCAGAGTGACCATCTCTGGGATCAGTCACAGCACATAGTTTGCATTTCTACAAGTGGATAGTAAGCAAGATGTAGCCATCATACTGAGCAAAGATTCTAGTATAATAAGAAGGCCATTTTGGTGACAGCATCACAGTGATCATTCCTTCACTCTAGCAGGAACAATGTGCATATATGGTGTTGGTTTTTTTTCTTTTTTTCACTGTACAGGGCATTGCAGTAAGATCCACAATACACAACAGCTTTTGACTGAGTTTATAACCAGGCTGGGATGTGGCTGGTTCTAAATATTGATGATATTCAGACATTGTATGATAAATATTCCATTAGTAACTGTGGCAACTAATAGTTCTGTATAGTTGCCAGCAGCCTAAATGGAAAAGGACCATGTGTTTAATGGAGACAGAGTTAACTGTGCCTGCGTTAACTGGTTTTTATAATCCCACTTTCTCACAGCTGTCCGTGTAATAGACTTAATTGCCCATGTGCAACTAGCTCCTTCTTGCGCATACAACCTCTGGGCACAGTGTTCCTGGCTGAAGCGATGTGGGGAAGCTATACACCATCCTTAAATGCCTCGACTCCAATGGGATCAAGCAACATGAAGGGGCCTTTGCTATTTGGCTAAATGTGGCCATTTTTAACATGGTTATGAATAAGCAGAGTGTACCTCAAGCTGACTACTACCCAGCAGCCAGCACATACCAAGACACATTGGTTTCATTGCTGTGTCAGTTAGCAAAGACACAACCTCCAAAAGGTTAAAAATCACCCCTGGTTGAGAATGCTTTGACAATATACAGGTAGGAAGACAGGAATTTTCCCAGGGATGGGGACAAATCTATGAGATTCATCTGTCGTATGTGACTGAATTCAATGCTTTATTGGCTTTCCTAGAATTACCAGGCTACTTGGAAGTCAGTTATGTCTCCAAGAAGCTGATTAATGCGCTCCCCCCGCTCTGGACAGCAGGTTTCAGATGAAAATGTAATTAAGAAGAATCAGACAAAACTGGATGTCTGCTTTTCCCTCTGGATTGATACAGACTGGCACCATCAGGGTTGAGAGAAGGAAAATCTTAATCTTACATTCTGATGGTTTCCTTAATTTTGGTAACAGAATGGTAGAGCAGACAGCTAAAGGACCATGTGGACTTGCATACTTTGCTCCTATATTGGGATGCCTATGAATTAAATGCTTCTAGTGGCCACCTGTTTATGCTTCTCAGTATGTAAAGTTCCATATGGCTCTCTTTCAACAGATAGGAGCTGAATATTAAAAAACTTATTCTTGTGTAGAGAATGAAATCAGCAATAATCCTTATCTAAGTATCATCATATGCTGTGGTGATTTTTCATAATGCTCTGTTTGCTAAGATATGTTTGTTTTTTTTCCTAGGAAATGTGAAAAAAATCTATTTTCCCTGGTTACTTGGAATCCTATTAAAATCTTAATAAATTAAATCATAAGTCAAAAGTTTTTTTAAACCGTGTATAACAATGCTTCCTCACTGAGCAGGAGACATATACCAAGTTAAAGATTCTAAACTTCCGGGGCACTTTTACACATGCTTGCACCACAGCGGTGGGCACTTTGAAAAGCGCCCGGCACTGCGGCACATACATTTGTATAAATGGGGAAATGTGTATCAGCACTGAGAAAATGGTGGCTGCACACTTTTGAACTAAAGCACAACAAAGGTTTTAGTGGATTAGGCTCCAGCCTAATTCTGTACGCCAATGTGGTGCAGACCCATGTCATCCATACTGCAGCCATCATTCCCCCACCGAATTTCCACACCTGTGAAGAGCGCTGCAGCCTGGATGACAGCTCTATAAGCCAGACCATAGGTTGAGCACCACTGTCCTAAAATATAGGCATGTATGCACTTAGGAAAATTCAAGAAGAATAATTGGTTGTCCAAGTTCACAATTCCTTGAATGTAGTACATTTTGATTGAGGTTTTATGTATTTTGTTTGGGATTCACAGTAGCTGGCATGTTATGCAAGAAGATGCATATACCAGGGCCTCTAGCAAATGTTAAAACATTGACATGATTGGGACTGGAAAAATTTTCTGCCCCATCTCAACCATCATGCCTCCTGCTATTCCAGATGTGCATGGTAGGAGGCACAAAATTTGAGATGAAGCAGAAAATTCCTCTGATCCCAAATGCACCGTGATAGAGCTGCTCCCAGACTGATCCTGCAGATTGGGTACAAATTGCCTCTGTCCCAGGCCCAGGGCTGCCCCCAGGCCCCAGCAGGTTCCAGACATGCACTCAGCCTGACAATAAGCTGGTTGTTGGACTTGGACCTGGACAATCCCAGTCTGGTTTGAGACCCTGAGCTGTCCAGGGCTGAGGCTGACAATCAGTTGATTGGCTAATTAATCAGTCAGCAGCACAATACATGTAAAGTGTATCAGGGGCCTAGCAAACAGGAATTTCAGAAGAGGGGTGGTTCTGCAATCCCTTTCCTGGATTTAAAGCAGCATTTATGCAGCTCTTTGCAACTCTGACTTGCTTGTTGTTGATACTTCGGAATTCTGCGACATTCTCCGATGAACAGGACGTAAGACAACCCAACCCCTTTTCATTTTATACACTTTGCATGTCACTATCATTAAACAAACACAGGTTTTAGCTGCAAGCCCTGAGCTCTCTCCTTTTTTCCTACTGTGAAATGCAGTTCTTTTATTAGCTTTTTTGTTGCTACATTTTACTCATTCAGCCAGCTTACTGTGTATTTCCCCCCTGCTAATTATTTTATTCATCATTTCAGGATTCCCTCATCTGAGTTTGAAATGAAAAGGGTTATGTAGACATTAAACACTGAACATATTAATTCCCTGTATATATTTATATATATATACATATAAATTGAAAACTGTGTAAACTGCATAAACTATTGATAGGTGTGATATATTTTCATTTTGTTTCTCATACCAGCTAATACAATTCACTCAATTGTTCTTTATTCCACCTCTCCCTGAAATTCTTTTAATTTGTTCAGAAATTCCCCTCAAGGTACAAACTTGAACAGGAATTTCCTATACATTGCTAACTCACTATAATGATTACTGCTGTCAGATGGCTCACAGGAGTGGTTGTTGTTGATTGCAAATGGAGACATACTTTATCTTAAATATAATGTTTAAGGATATTCAGACCAAGTTATTGGCCACCATATATTCCTTCCTCTGAAGCAGTTAATATGTTGTGCACAAGATCTCTTTGGATATCTCCCTTGGAAACCTGAGCAGCCTTTTTCCTGAACTCTCCTGCATTTTTAACATATGCTAAGTCATTATGGCATTGTTAGTCACAAACACAACTGTGTGAATATTCTAATATGAGGGTAAGAAAGTACCTTATTTCTTCACACGTCACAATTAATAAGGAATAAGGCAAAAAAATGGCCAAAATTGTTAGCTAAATAGGTTATTTTACCATTAATTATTTCTAGATGCAAGGATAAAGGCCTTACCATAGATTACCAAACTGAATTTACTTATATAAGAATTCAGTCTGTGATAACCTCAGAAATACAAAGTGCAGAGAAATCCCTAGAAACATACAGGACAATGCAAACAGTATGGACATTCATACATAGATATGTTGAAAAACCAAGACAAAGAAACCAATAAGACTGTTTTAACATTGCAAATACTGGGGGTCAAGACAGATAATGGTAAGATAGGGTCTTTCAGAAATATGGGCTAGTCAGATGTCTTATGTGCTCAAGTGACTTATTATTGAACATAAAATGGCTTAAGCTTACCTTACATGACTAGATGCATCTTTGTCACAATAGTGGATGTTATGGGAGTACACAGTAGCTAAGTGTCTGGGTACCCTTCAAGCAGAGGAAGACATTTAGCCCAGAGTCTCCCACAGTCTGGGTGAGTGCTGTAACCCTTGAGCTACTGGATTTATAAATCAAGTGTATCCATCTCCTACTCTGGCAGATGTTACAATCTAGACTTTCAATTCCTTTGTTTTTCTTACAAGTTCCCAACATGATGTGCTTCACTTTCAATCAAATTGAACATTGTGTGTCAAACAAAATGAATTACTTGGGTTTTTCATTTCAACAAGAAAAAAATAAAATCTATCAAATGCAGTTTGATCTGCACCACTCCATTTTAAAATCATTTTCAGTTTGTATGCTGAATTGAAAATCCCTGTCATTCACACAACTGTATTCTCTAAATCAAATCTGGGCTGTAATCAAAGCATTCAAATTGCATAATAGGGATTATTTTTTCTTACTTGGGAGAAAGTTAAAATGCACGGAAACAAAGATAGAGAATAAATTTGCAGACTTGGATAAATGAAGCAAGGGTACTACACTCAAATCTAATGACTTGGGTGCATGCCTCTCTTTCTGTTAATTTTAGAACTCTCCCTCCGATAAATTCCTTAATTTCAGGGAATGGTTTAATTATCACTGTGCAGAGTGCTATTGATTTTGGTACAAATCAGAGAACCAGAAGAGCTTGGTACAAGAAGAAAATTGTGCCCTTTTAATGCTGTAACAGAAGAATCTTCCTTGAACCTACTACCGCAGCCTATGCGTATCAGAGCTCTGCCATCTTATATGTTTTTCTCTTCTGTTGGATATACAGCTTGATCTAAAGAGATAATGAAGTGTGAAACCATCTAATTTAGAGGCTTTATTTCCAATCTTATTTATTAACCTATGTCCTTAAATGGCCATCTCTCCTATAGCAATGGAGCATCTCTCACTACTTTCTTTCTCATTGAGGGGAAAGCCAGTGTTACTCAAGCCAGATTCACCTAGGAAGTCAGAAAGTTTTATAAGCAAAATTGGATATTAAGCATCCAGAATGCTAGAGTAATGTATTCTGGCAAACTCTACATCCAAAAATGAAACAGGAGAATGAAGTCATGGAGGAGCTGGTCACCACTAGGATGGTGTCAATAGGAGTAGCTCCAACAGGGCCTTGTTCCACTTTTACATTTAAGTCACACTAACTGTGAAAGAGTTACTTCTTATTCACACTGATATAACTACGAACTTACAATTAAAACTGCAATTAAGCTTCTAGATTCTAATCATAACTCTTCTATTGATATGCTATGTAACCTTGGGGAACTCATTTCTACATGCCTCCCACAGTGTCACAGTTTAAATGGGGCTGTCCAACTTCTTCACAGTGAGGGGGCACAAACCACATAGTCTGTATATGGCACTTCAGGGTGCCACACACACACCATGAGCAGTGTAACTTCCTACATGGGCATATGTGAGATATGGGCAACCCAGCCCCTCTCTTGCCATGCAGGCAGCCCATCTCACCCCATGAGATGTATGCAGCACCGTTCTACTGCCCCACCTGTAGGATCAGAAGTAGGAGCCAGAAGCTGGAGAAGGGTAGGAGCCTGGAGACCCTGGTTGCTGCAACAGCTGGAACCATCAGGGTGGAGAGGCTGGGCAAGAGCCCAGGGGCTAGATGTTACCAGATGCTGCCCAAAGGCCAGCAGTTGGACAGCCCTGTATTAGCCTGTCTTTATGGTTGTGCTATGGTTATCAGAAGAAACTATTACAGAACTTGTGAGCAAATATTTATGCAGACAGGAAAATATTTAAAAAAAAAAACGTTCACTCAAGGCCCCAGTTCATGTGTACAAAAGCTGTCATTTTTACCAACTTGGTCTTGGTGAAAACAATAGGTCAAAATATTTGTTCGATGCAGTTAGGGAAGCATCTAAAAAGCAGATTTTTTTTCTCTAGTCTGTGTGAGTGCAGAAGGAGTACACTGATTCACTCAAAAAAAAAGTGAACAAATTAGATTTAGGATAAAAAGAAATAATGCAGAGAGCTAACTCATATTTTTACTAGTTTTCACTAATATGTGGGTCAGAATAGAGGCTTTTCAAGAATCCATTTTGCTAGAATAGAAGTTAGGAATTCTGTGGTGCTCTGCACACATACAGCAGATATGCACTCAGAGATAAAAACTATAAAGCCAATAGATCTAGTTTTTCTTTCCTGCTCATTTTGTACCCAGCGGGCATGTCTGTACATGTATTTACTCCAGCCTAGATTTACTTGTCTACATGAGACACATTCATTCGCATTAGCCTAATTTAACGCATATTACAGCGATGCATTTACACGTGTGTGCACTTAATGTGCATTAAAAGTGGCAAAATTAGGCTAATAGTGCCTAAACTTGATACCTGCAAATGCAGGTATCTAATTTAGGCATGCTTAGTTAAAGCACATTAGCACATGTGTAAACGTGACCTGGCACTAACTTTAATGCCAAGTCTACCCAGCCTCTAGAGGCACATGGCAAGGCAGCAGGGACTTGGCACTAACTTTAATGCCAAGTCCCTGCATGTGTAGACACCTGCCAATAATCACTTAATGAGCATTAGCTTAATGCCTATTAAATTTAGTCACACTTAAATGCATGGGTAGATATGCCTCGTAAGGGTTTTTGGGTAGGTATATACACATACTAGGAAGAGGGAGCAGATTTGCTCCCAATTCCTTGCAGCCCTGCAATTCACCCCTGTGGCCACTGGTGGCAGCTCCAGGCTCGCCCTGGGTGCTAGCCCAGAGACTGGCTGGGAGCACTGGGCTGGGAGACAGCTGTCTCCTGCTGCTGCAGGGGGCGGGGAGGGGAAATGTCTCCCTGCTCTGGCAGCAAGGAGCTCCTGGCCCTGGCTCTCTGATCAGGGGCACAGGGCTTGGGAAGACCTGCAGGGGAGGTCCCATCAGTGGATCAGGGCAGGGGGCTAGGACCTGCCATGCACCTGTACCTCTTTCTAAGCCCCAATGCCTTGACCACTCAATCAGGGCATGGGTCTGGGACCTGCCCCTGGCCATGACAGTTCCTGGCCACAGGCAACCCTGGGACTTGCCCCATGCCACACAGGAAAGTCTGCATATGCAACCCAGATCTGGCTGATGTCTGACAGAAACAGGACAGTCCCCAGCCACCTCCAGGCTGCATGTGCATCAACCCCTACTCCACGATCAAAATTGTGCAGTTGTAGTCGCAAAACACGGGCTGGGAGCTCCCTGCATGGGGACGGTTCTCTGCCAAGCCTGGAGCTGGCTGTGACCTGCCCCTGACCAGGGGCAGCACCCGGCAGGCTAGTAGCCCACCTGGGGGGGCCCAAGGCATACTGCTGCCATGGAAGGAAGGACCAGGAGCCCCCACAGCCCAGGGGCTGAATGCAACCTAAATGATTTTGGAAAGGGGGCCTGTTTTCTTTTGTGCATCTAAAAGACTGTCTACACCACCCGTGCTGTGACAGAGAACACTATACTGAAGCATGCCCTATACATTTGCTCTTGCTCCATGAGCTTCATATCCCAGAGATAAGGCGAATGTTACCACTACAGAGCATGTGCCACTAAATACGCCCGGGGCACAGAGTGTAAGAAGAGCACTGAAGGCATACTCAGTACTGTTCTGGGATGGCTACATTGCCTCATTTTCAGCAGCTGGCACACACGGAGCAGGAGCAAGTGGGGTGAAACACTTCAGGCCTTCACTCTGTTTCAACGTAAGGACAGTGCAGGTGCCCTTTCCTTCCAATCTTTTTCCCCAGACAATTCTGTTTCTCGGTCTCAGAACCTACCCAATCCTAGGCCCCTTGGCACCTTTTAGTCTGTTCTTCACACTGGTTCCTAGTCTGCACATCAACTTCTGTTTCCCCGGCTTGTTTATGCAGTCTTGGTCCTTCTCCCAAGCTTCCAAACTCCGTTTCAACCCCCTCCAACCTGTTTTCAGTCCCAAACTACTCTCTTCACTGCCCTTTTTGGATCTCGCTCTTCTCTCTGGTCTATCTGAGACATGCTTTATTCTCCTTGATGCTGCCCGGGCCACTTTAGTAAAAGTATTGAGAGCACTGCAAGGATAAAAATCCTCAGCCTGATGGTACCTGATATAATGGCAGCCCACAGCACCTGGGATCGTGTCTGTAGGGGAAATTTTGTGAGCCCCTGAACCTTTGGGCTGGAACATGCTCAATTACTCTAGGGCAGATGTCACATGCAAAGACCAAAGGGCATGTGTAGGAGCTATGATGGGCAGAGTATGCTCAGTATTGATTAGCTGCCAAAACCTAACAAGTCTCTATTGAGCATGGATGACATTTTTCAAAGACTTATAACTATTGCTGCTTGGCAATTTTCTGACAAAACCAAGTTTAATTGAAAAATGCCAGCTCACTGAGCTTGAAATGTTTCTTTTAAAAGATCTCAGGTTCAATGAACTTTCGCTGACTCCAAGGCAGGGTCTGAGGGAACCTGTCTGGATTTCTCACATGGCTGTCTCTTGGACAGGCACGCTGGAAGACAGCGTCTCTCCTCCACGTGGCAGATGCCCCTGACATGTCTGCCTGAGGGCTATGGATCCTTGCAGCTACACAGGGAAAGTAACATTCTTCATTAGATCCACAACTAAGCAAAGAGCTCACTAGAAGCTGAAAATAAAAACTGGCTTCATTCCAAGACAGACACAAAAATTACATTTCATATGAATGACATTTCTGGTGAATTTGGAAAGCTTGGTTCTTGGTCAGCTGTACTCAGCTCAGTAACAGGGGGAACCACCATGGAGGCAGGGGGAAGGATGGAGGCAGTGAAGCTTGGGGCTCCAGCCCTACACAATAGAGGGGTTCAGGACTCCCTTCATAACCTGCCAGCCCCACTTCTCCCATGGGAGACACTATTACCATAAAGGAAGCAGTGTGTTCACTGCCAACAGCCAGGGTAACCCTTCTCTGGCCCTGCAGATACCACCAAATTAAGGGCTTTTGGATCCTCATTGGCCAAAGTTGGCTGTTTTTCTCATATCGACACAGTAAGGCGATGTTGTACCAAGGAAACTTTAAGTCTGCTCTCTAAAGCATGGAGTTGCCAGAATTTCTCCATAAAATAGTTGGTAAGAATTTTCTTACAGGCAAAACAACATCTTTCCCCTAATCTTGTTTCCAGAAATGACACAGCCGTTTTTGCTGCAGCTCTTAAAAACAGTTTAGCCCAACTCAAGCATCCAGTACGGAAAATTTCAGCCTAAACAGTTGAAGTTAGCAAAGTCATAAGTAACTGAAAACAGGTTTTTATAATGGGCCTTACCTTGGGCCACCTTAGGTATAACTCTGCCTATAATAATAATAATTCTTACCCAAACAATAAAAAGCTACATAAGATTAAAAATTAGTTGCTTTTGTCTAATGCCATCTCCTAAGATTATATTCTTGACAACTGAGTAGGTACTTAGGATACACATCAGTTAAGTCTAATGAATCAACAAAACAGATAAAGGTGATTATGTTGATTATAATTCCTCAGTAACATGTATTCATAAAATACTGTACCTGGAAAATTCAGAGAGAGTTCAGTTTTAGATGAACATCCACTTTCTTCATTATTCTCACAGATACTTGCTATAAGCTTATTAATTTTGAACCCAATAACTTTAATCACTTCTCCTGTTGGCAGACAGCATTCATTTCCAAACATTTCATAGATGGAGCCTGAGAAAAAATACATAAGAAAAGAAAGATATTGCATATGTTTTAAAACTGTTTAACATATTTTTATCACTTTTATTGGAAGATATCCTCCTGCAGGAAACAAAAACCATATGAACAGCTAATATAAAATTTATATTATTTTCAATATCTAACTTGGTATTTACTTTCTCAATATCACAGACCCTAAATTCAGTTTTTCACTTATTTGTTCTGGGTGTAAATAACACATAAAGAGCACTCTTGGAATTCAGATCTATTCATCCTGCTACCTGTGGTAGGATCACCATATTTCTTATAATATATGGAATATGGAAAACCAAAAAAAAACCATTGGAGCTCTCCCTACACAGTCTTCCAAAGCTATTGAACTCAACAAGAATCAACCTTTCTTATTCCAACGCTATCTAAATCCACTCCCACCTCCCAAACTATGCACATGCCCAGGAACATCTATCTCATAGAACCGTCAAGGAGAGAAAATAAGCTAAAGAGATGAAGGCTAGAGATGAAGGCTTTAACGTTCTTATATTAAAGTGGAATATTCTGAAGCAATCTGAAGGTTAGGAATATTGCACAACTCCTGACTCATGATATTATTCTACTTTTCAACAGATAGGCAAGTTGCAAATGTCTGTCTTCCAATATTGCTGCTGCCCTCCGAACACACCATCCTAATAGTCCTTCATACAAAATGACTTGTCACCCTGACAGCTTTTCTTAGAGTTATACATTACTTCTTTGTCCAATTATATATCATAAAGGTTCATCTATTAAAGATTCTCCTATTAGTAAATCAAGGTTGCTTCTAGGTCAAAACCATTTCCTTTCACTCAGTGCAGAGTATTGTTCATAATTTGTGTATAGGGAACACCCAAAAGTCATCGTTTACACACTTACTATCTTGAGTAGGCCTTCTTGCTAATAATAAGTCCTATAACTTGCCATAACTGTTGATCCTGAAAGAAAAAAATTGAGCTAAAATAAGATATGCCAGAGAACTAGCTGTCACTTCATAATTACAACTATAACCAGTCTTTCTTTAGAGAAGCATGTTACTTCTCTCTAGGGAAGTGAAAACCCACAGAGATGAATGAGATGTTGCCTGCAGTCATTTCCAGAAATGAAATCCTCCATATGACTTTTTGAATATGTTTGAAGAGAAGGTGGGAAGAGAAGAAATAACTCCCTCCTACTTTCTTGCAGTTGGATAGACCTTCAGTGCTAAGTTAACTCAGATGATTGGTACCAGGATTCTTAAGTGAGCAAAGATGCAGCCAAATTCACCAGGTCTTCATTGGTGCTGTACTCACCATGTGTGCTTCTGGGACTTGGATAATGATTCCTAGTGTCCAAAAAAGTTCTGAGAAAAATAAATTATTTATTTCTAGCATATAGATTTCAACAAAGCTAAGGAGTTAGTTTAACTAAGAGACAAGCAGGTCTGAAATTGTACAAGGAGACAATCTGAGTTTTAAGACACTGAAAAGCTTAGAACTGACCTGGGAGGGAGAGGGAGTCCTTCGACATATAATGATAAAAAAAGGCTGAAGTGTTTAAGAACAACATTAGTTTAACAGTAGTGTAACTGAGGGGGAACAGCCAGGATAGCACTCCTGGGTGCCACCTTGATAGAGGAGTGTCACAGAGCACTGAGGTGCCCTGTGCCTGAAGAGGGGAAAACTGCTAAGGAAGGAGCCCTAGCAGTGACTAAGGAGCACAGCTGTGGGTTGCCGGGGGAACCAAAGAAGATCAGCTGACCAGAAGGGGCAGGGCTTGACCCTTATAAAGCCCAGGAGCAGAGGCCTGAGAGGGTTCCCTGCCAGCAGCCAGAGAGGCAGGAGCTTCCTAAGCTAGGATACGGGAAGAAGCCTGACTGCAGGTACGGCTTATGGCAGCTCTTGAGGCTTGAGCAATGTTGTTTTAGCCAGGCGGCTTCAATTTATGTTACAGTCCAGGGGCTTGTGTTTTGTTGTTGTTATAAAACCGGTGGTTTGGGTGAGGCTATTAGGGGTTGGAGGAGGCCTCATAGGGGACTCACAGCAGAGTGTAAGGACCCCAGCACCAGTGTGGGCACAGCATAGGGGGTACATAGACCCAGCCCCAGAGGGGGGGTGACTGAGAAGCCCCAGTGCGGGCATGGCGAGCCCCAGAGAGAGGGGGCATTACTGAGAGGCCCCAGTGCGGGCGTGGCAAGCCCCAGGAGAGGGCAGCATGATTGAGGAGCCCAAGTTGGATACGGTGAGCCCCAGATAGAGGGCAACATTACTCGGAAGCCCAAGTTGGGCATGGTGAGCCCCAGATAGGGGGGCAGCATAATTCAGGAAGCCCAAGTGTGGGCCCGGTGAGCCCAGATAGGGGGGCAGCATAATTCAGGAACCCCAAGTTGGGCATGGGGAGCCCCAGGAGAGGGTGTTAGCATCACAGAGAAGGCCCAGAGAGAACAGGAAGGGGCCAAGATGGGGATAGACCTGAGTTAACATCTGCGAGGCTTGGGCTGCGGTATTGGGGAGGAAAGGAGCCACAGATAGCACCCCCTGGCAGCCTCCTGCTAATTAACACCAATTAATTAATTAACAGCAAGGCATGGCAGGTGAGTAGGTGGGCGGTTGTCCCAGAGACAGGTGTGTGGGCCACATTAAGGGCGGCCCAGATCGTGTACCTGTTACAAGGAGGCACAAAATAGGTGCCACATATTGGTAGTTGACTGTGCTGCTACAATAGGCACTGTGGCAACAAGCACAGTGCCATATGTCACAATTGTCCCAGGTACAGAGCTGCCTTGCTATGCCTCTGGGTTTTAACTGTACTTTATTAAGGTGATGTATTGCTCTTATGTTTTGGTAAGCTTTGATTTTACCAGATCTATATAGCACTTCTAACTTAGCTTTTAAAATGATTTACTATTTTTTTCCTTAAAATGGTATTGCTGATCTTAAGTGTTTCAGAGTGAGAGAGAATATACATTTTTCATCTAAGAGAACTCTAGCTAAACCCAGTAAGATAACAATAATACAAACAAAAATAAAATGAAATAATGATTGAATTGGCAACATCCTTTGCAGTGCAGGGAGCTGAGATGTTGCACAATTCAATGCAGTGTATGAGAATGTACCTGTCCTGGGCACTGGGGTGTGTATGGAGAGAAGGAGAGGTGAGGATTGTTGGAAAGCATTGGAGGACCAGTAGCATAACTAAGGGTGGACAACTGGCACATGAGACTCAGGTGCTCAGTAAAGGGGGGTACCAGAATGGAGGCAGGGAGCCTCCAGCCGCAAGAAGTAGAACCATGCCCATTTCAGCACCAGAAGGGCACAAATCCGATCAGGTACAAGTCCCCTGTCTGTAACTGCTAGTTAGGTCTCTACAGAGTGTTCTCGGAATTGAATGATTTCACTTTTGTATTTGTTGCAAAGTAGGTGGGTTAAGAGCTTAGATGAAAGATTCACTTCAGCCACATCAATTGAAAGCATTGCCAAAATAAAGCCTGAAGATTGTGTGCAAGTGCGTGAATGGGAGGATAGTTAAAATAATGCCTGAGAGATGAATGAACACTGCAGTGAAAACCTACCCAAAACACCTTTCCACTCCCAATTTTCAGGTCCCTATAAGGGGAAGTACTTCGGAGCAGCATTTTTGCTCCTGCAGTTCAGGAAAGCACGTGGCAGACACTTATTACATACCCTGAGCACTGAGGATTACAACCATCCTTGCCCCCCACTACATACACACTGCCTGATCTGCTTCACAGGGAATCCCTTCCCGCCATCCATTTGGACTGTAAGCTTCTGAAATAGGAAATGTCTTTTTGCAATACATTGATACTTTGCTTAGCACAATGCAGCCCTAGTCTAGAATTGTGATCCCTATGTGCTTATATAATACAAACAGCAACAATCATTACACAAGATTCTGTAATTTATGCCTCCCTGAGCGACCTTCAATTAATCTGGCCCTTTATGTAAGAGTAGGAGAGTCACTGCCCTGAATAACTATACAGGACCAATCTGTCTTTCGTAAGGCAGAAACTCAATCCTATAATTGCATAATATTCCTTTAGTCCCTAAGCGATTCTATTCTAACACAACTCCCCTGCTG
>NW_005842402.1:864193-897537 GCF_000455745.1 Alligator sinensis | reverse complement strand
TTCGTATGATGTACTGACTGCTGCTCCAACACACAGGTGAAGTATTATTATAGTTCTTGTTCCTTTAGTTGCACTCTATGGCAGATTTTATGATACCTTGAAAGTGTGTGTGCAATATTTATTTCATGTTAGAGAGCGATTAAGCAGCAGCAGAAGAGGGCAATACTCTTTAGCAGATGAGAAACCTCACCACCCTCCACAAACTGCACACAGATCAAAAATAATGATGAGAGTGCCAGATAAGGTGAATCCCAGAGGACTTGGCATGATGGATTCTGGTTTACAATTTACATGGATATACGAACAGAGAATGCCGCTATCCTGTTCACAAAATGTATCTTTCCCAAATGTGCTAGAAAGGCAAGTGTGTTGCTTACTACACCTTTACATTTCATTTAATTGCACGTTTGGGATCAGATTCCTTACTGCACAATGCTGACCCATTAGAACCCAGACAGAAAATGAAGTCGATCTCTGTCAGTTTCCTTGGCAGCAAGTGATTTCTTAACAAATCATCCATGTCAGCAATGGTAAAAGATGGGTGATTTTATGCCATCTCTATAAAACTCCCAGTACCCTTACAATAAGGAGATTCAGCTCAAGGGATTCAGCCAATTTCCTATGCTGGCAGTCCAGACCATGAGAAACTTTGACTCTTAGCCTTTTCTACTAGTCAATAATCATTTATAGATTGAGATGACTACCTGTATTTACAACACATTTCTTTTCTTTCTCTTTCTTTCCTCTAGAAGCATGAAATGCACAGCCAAAGTCAGTGGCATATACATGACTGGGACCAGGAGAATACCTTTAAAACAGTGAGATTCAAATTTCAGTTTTCTTTTTCCAGTTCCCTGATGTGGGTGGTCTCCGCTGATTTCTTTTAATGAAAGCTTCAAGCTGGGCCTCCAATCCTGCCAATTATGCTGTGTTAGAACAAGACATCACAACTGGCCTTCATCACAACTCTTTCTGCTTGAATGCCCTGCCCCATTATTTATGGTAACACACTGCGTGGTTTCATATTGCAATACTTGTTACTGAATTTTATAGCCCCTTCCTTCAGCAATCCCTTTGCAGTTGAGGATGACTGTCTTCCATGGTTGTCTATCTTATTTTACAGCACACTAAATGTGTGCCCTCTCTTGATTTTGTTGTTGGTTGCAACTCTTCAATGTTTTCCTCAACTTCTATCATTGATAAACCCTACAATCCTCAAAAGGCAGGTTCCGGGTTGTTGTACATCTAGCTAGGTAAGTTACAACTTTGGCTGATGTGCAACACTTTTTCTAGCAATACGGTATTTTCTGAATGCAATTTTGTGTTCCATCTGCAGCATGTTACAGAAGGGAGGCACAATTTGCTCTCACACACAAGTACTTTTTGGGTCTTCCTCTATCCCACCCCCATTCTAAAATACAAATTCAGAAAAAGCTTACATGTTTATTCTTTGTGTACGAAAAAGCCTGTAATATACACAAAGGCAAAGTCTTTTGTGTGTGTGATATCTTTTATTGGACCAACTGCATGGTTGGGATATATTTAAATAAACTTTTACAAAACATTACATTCTTCTTCAGGGCCTGGTTACACAGACTATTCTAATTGTGCAGTTGGTGCAATAAAATAAAACTCACAAAAATACTTGCCTCTTGCCTATTTCCTGGACCATCATTATTACAGCATCATTCCAACCAATAGGCGCACACAATGACCTGCATTCATCCTTCTGGACACTAAGGCTCAAATCCAACTTCCCTTTAGGTTGGTAAATAGCAGATAACTTTAGCCACATTAATTTTTAGGTCCTACTTCTCCCTGCATAATTCACCTTGCCCTTCTGAATATACTCAGAAGGGATCTGCTCCAGCCATTTACTCTCTGTTGCAAGACTATTCCATCTAGGAAGGCACAAACTCTGTGTAAGTGGGGAAAAAAAGTGGTGGTGCTTGTGGTGGTGGGTGCTCCTATTCTTTAGCCCAGATAGCTGACTGGTTATAGCACTTGCCCAAAGAGTGGCTATAGGACCCCTCCACTGCATCTATCACTTCCTAGCAAAGTTTCCAAATAATGAGACAAGCTAAGCAGGACTAAGAATGCTTTCTCTCCCATTGTTGGATCTCATGCCTTCGGCAGCCTAAAAGAGAGAGCCTGACTCTGTGGCTCACTGAGGTGGGCACTGGCCCCTGTTCCCATCTCTGTGGAGTTTTTTTTCCATTAATAATCAGTGGTGAAATGGATAGACACCAATGGGAGCAGATGCAAGGACCAGAGCTCAGGGCTCCCTCTGTTTTATGGCCAGAGCCCATCTCATCAAGCCAGGTAGTCCATGCCAATCTTCATTCTGCCACATATAGGCTACTACTATCCAAGCTAGCCGTCTTAAAGCGTGATTAAGTAGCTCTACAACACACCAAAGTATAGACATATCCTAAGGGTATCGCTTCTGCACTGTGCTCAGTCTTTGAATCTTTCAGGTCCTACAGTCCTCCGTGAATCTGGATTGCCTTTATGGTACTGCTTTTTTTCACCACGCCACCATTTTCTGTATCATACACCAAAATAAGTAAGTGGCTTCAGTGAACAGTTCACCTAGTCAGTAGTTACCAGTTGTTCCACCTGAATCCCAATAATGAAACAGTAGTAAGTAGGAGGCTGTACTCCAGTTTGAGATCTTGATATATACCTAGGGTAACTTTGGGTGATTATTGGCCTTCAAAGGAGTTGCTACAGATTTTTGTCAGTGTAACAGACCTAACATGCAGAATTTAGACAGAGCAAACACAACAAAAGCCTTGCCATCAGAAACATGAAATAATAACTTGGGTGCCTTGGGCCTGCCAACTTTGGGCCACATGATGGAGCGCGAGGATGGTGGGACGGCATGGAATGCTGAATGCCAGAGAGCAGGGATGCGGAGTACTGCTGGCACTGCTTTAAATCAGCACCCAGGGCTGATGTCCTTCCCCACTGTATTTGGCTTACTGCATGCCCTAACCAAGCTACCAACACCACCAGACCTTGGTGGCGCTGGTACCTCTTTGGGTGCAATTGTATTGGGAGCATTGATTGTAATTCTGTATTGGTCTGAAGCTAAATTGCTCAAACCCTGACTTTAGTCCTTGCTTGGCAGCTTACCTGGAATAGTACAATAAGATAACACTTTTCTCATCTGAAATTAAGTCCAGAGTGATTTGTCATTTAGGCATTTACACCAAATATTTGTGCTGATGAGGAGTGAAACCAAAAGGCTTCCAGAGGGACAATAACAAAATCTTTTCCATTAATCTCCACACGGTTAGTCTTATAACATTGTCAGGGACACTGCAGGGAGCCTATGTGAATCATGAAAACCTTATTTAAGTTGTGCACTGTGGAACCCTGCATAAAATATATTGTGCATTATGAAAAGAAAGAAAAATGGCATTTTTAGTGCACTATTCATTGTCAGCATGCAAATTTCCTGTTTTCCCCCTCTTAACCACAAAGAAAACATAGCATACATTGAAAGCTTAAGTCAATTAACCTCAAGGATTGATTCTTTTCAACTGCAGAAAGATGTATGAAATAGAATGCAAAACCATCTTAGTGAAAGCTCAAATAAAGCAGCCTATTTACAGTGATCAAACAATGCCCCTGAAGCCTGTAATTAAAGTGCTGGTTGTCTTTGAAACCACCTTTTTTGGATTGCTACTTTGTTCAATAAAAACTACATTTATATCCTTTTATAAGCTCATCTCTGGTTTGACAATCCATATTAGCAGCTGCTGTGATCACATCAAAGCAACCAAAACAATTGGATCAATAGCTTTTTCCCCTGTCTTGCCTAAAATGTTAAGCATCTGAAAAAAATTCTAGTATGAATTCTTTTTTATTTGATTTCCCTTTCATTACATGAACAATACAGTTTCTTCTTTCGTTAAAAAATAACAATATGAATTATAAATACAATACATGCATGAAATAAATCAAGTTGCCTTATATCATGAAAGACATGACAGTACACAGCAAAGTACACGCATTCAAGAAACCCACAGTAGAAGTGATCTTTCAAACTGTACTCTAAGCGCCCGCAGTTACGTCAGGAGGAAACAGAACACACATTAGCCTTCACGGGTGGAGAATGGGGTGGGGGTGGGGGCTGGGAGCTTGCCTACATGGCCCAAGCCCAGCAGGTAGCAGGAGCTCTTGCATACCTCCTAACAGGCCCCCCAGGCTCCCTGGCTGCCAAAGACTCCCAAGTGGTTCTGAATAGCCAAACCACCACTGATCATAGCTGCCTACCTGGATCTGATGCAGTAGTGCCTTGTCGTGGCCATGAGCCAGCTGTCCCATGCATGCCCACCCAGCATGCCCTGCACCTGCTCTATGTGTGTGTGTGAGAGAGAGAGAGAGAGAGAGACAGAGAGAAATCTTGCAGGGGAGATGCAGGGTAGGGAACATCTTACCTGGCATCCTACTTTCAGGGTTACAAAATTAAAACCAGAGACTTCTCCATGTAGAAGCTGGACAGTTATATGATCCTGAATCCACGAGACATCTGAGAGAGCTGCAGCCTTGGAAACATTGCCACACAGGACACCAAAGACTGCTGGCCCTTCCACATGGGATCACTGGCCCCTTGGCTTCCATGGCTATGCCTTCCCCTTTGAGGACCACAGACCTGCAGCCCTCACCAATGCCTGGGGCTCATGTCAGGCATCCAGCCCAAGCTAGGGGGCCATCTATTCCTTGCAAGGCTAAGCCACTTCTCTGTAGTGGGACCTGGACCACAAGTGGGGCCATGGGGGGGCTCCTCCATGGGCCTCCTGGCAAGGGGTGTGGATAGACTAGGACCGCTGGGCTCTGATGCCAGAAGCTACCCCAGCAACAACCTGCCACAGTGGTCTGGTACGCTGTGCTCTCCTGCCCACTCTGAGTACTCCTGCAGCCCTTCAAGAGTGGCATGGACCCACTTGGGGGGCCTGTACCTACAAGGCAGCTGCCAGTGGTCCAGAACTGAGTGCATTCACTTCCTGTCCTGGTGTTGTGACTCTCTTAGCTTTGCTGTGCCATAGGGTGTCTCTTCCAAAAAGTGGGTGGCCATCTGGAGCCCCCGGTCATGCAACTCAGCAACTTGGATATAAGCACCCCCAGCCTGAAAGTAGGAGGTCCATTTCCCCCATACACAGCCCAATTCATTCCCCCTGCAAGTCTTGCAGCCCCTGGTGACAGGAGTCAGCAGTGCATGGCCTGAGCTCAGAGGCTGCCACCACAGCTTGTAATGTCTCTTCTTCATTTCGCCAGCACCTTGTATGCACATCTTTCATTCACTCAGCAGGTGTTCAGCTGCCCATGCCTGACTCACCAGCTGGCCTTCCATGCACAGATGTGGAGCCTGCAGACAAGGGGAAGGGGTTGCTTAGCTTGCAGGAGTGGGCAGGTCTGGGGCTGGGATGGGCCCGCAATCATGAGAGGAGGTGTGGGGATTGCACTGAGGTGTCAATACAATGAGTGCCTGCACCATGAGAACTGGAATCAGCCCACTGGCCTTCACCCACAGATTAGATCGGGGAAGGGGAAAAAGTGCTGCTGGGCTACTTGCCAGGTGCAGAACCAGGGAGTTACCCTGGCAATGAGAGCCAAGCAGCTGAGATGAGGGTTCCCGCGGGAACTTTCAACTCTTTTCAAGAGTGGGAGGGAGGGAGGGAGGGAGATCTGGCAGTTTTTTGGCAAAGGGACATTTTTTCCTTGTTCCTTCAGTGGTTGTCAGACATAGCTGTGTCATAGCTCCTGTCCCTGACCTAGGGGTGTGCTCTGCCAACACTGCTGTTTATTCTTTTGCTTGCTGAGCTCAAGTAAATGCTATCGATGCCTTTCTGTGAATACTTTGAGGGGGAGGGGAAGCTGTTTATGCTCAATATGGCAAATATTTTGGGCCCAACTCAGAACCCTTACTTCACACCCTTATAACATGGAAGACTTCATTGTAGGGGATTCTATTACTGGCATGGTATGAGTTTCAACCCCAAATAGTACTCTGCCAAATGTTATTAGATTTCAGTTTTTCACTCTCACCTTTTCTTTCCCTGTCCTTTACTGGCACTGTAAAAAGTCCCTGTTTGAAAGAGATGCCAATATAAATATAGATGGTACAAGTGAGAAGGCACAAGGCACCACAGTGTCAAATGGCTGTTTTGCATTATTACTAATTCATTTAAAAAAAGAAGGAGATTATGGAGGTTTGAGGCAGAGATGAAAAGAAATCATCTCCTCTCATTACTTTCCATCATCCAGAGCTGTAAATCTTCAAGAACAGACATAAGCAAAACTATTCTAGTGTTGGACCCTATGGAACATATGGAAAACCATATGCCTGGTTCAGATCCAAGACACTAATGCAAAAACTTCCCCATGCACCTAAATTGAAATTTCATATTTAAGGCTTTATCCCTCCTGTATGTGAAAGTAGCTTTTGAATGAACTATGCAAGCACAGAGAGTTTTAGGCTCAGAATTGAGAAATAACTTAAGTCTCGGGCAAATACAAATTTGGTTTTAACACGGCACTGTTTGCATCAGAACATTACAAAATAATTCTGAGTGTGAGTAGCCACTTACTGCATCAGATGACTCTGAAATCACTTTGGAGAATGCATGATGGAGAGAACAGATATTATGGACTGTAGGTACTGAAAGCAAGAAATAGTTTACTTTTTCGTTATTTTTTTCCACACAAAAGCCTTCAGATGGAGTAAAAAAATAGAGTTCTATTAATATATTTCAGGCAAGATTTTGCTTCGTAATCAACACCACGCACACGTAACTGGCTTTTATTCCTATTTTCTTACAGGTGTATAATGCTCAGGGCTTTACCTGATAAGCCTTAGTTGGCTTCATTCACCCTGAATGTCCTGTACTCTCTCTCCTCTGTCCCCCAGACTGAAAAAACTGTTTGGCCACTGACACGCATGAAAAAAACCCCAAACCAATACTTAACTGGAAGGACAAGCACGTTAGTTTAACCCAGCTGCCCAGCGTCTGTATAGACTGGGTACTTCAATGGGGCTTTTTAGCACTTTTATCTAATAGCTGATATTAGACAGAAGCACCAAAAAGCCCCACTGAACTGCCTGATCTATACAGACATTGCGTGAGCAAGGGCAAACTAAAGTAATACCTTTTCTGGGCATGCACTGTGCTTGGCACAGGGGCATACCACGCTGAAAGTAAAGCACCCATTTTTTTCACCTCTGTAAGCAGCCTTTGAATATTTTAACTGCTCTTACTGATTACCCAGTTGAGGATGTGGTTTTCCCCAGCTCAGGCAATTTCTCTAATTCATTGTTAGAAGAAAAACAAGGACAGGCTAGAGATGTACCTTACAGACTAAGCGGTATAGTATAAGGACCCAATCCTACTCCACTTGAAATCAAGGGGACATTATCTCAATTTTAGATGCAAGTATTACTATGTTTCAACAACTTACACGTGACTGAGGGACTGTGTGATAAACTTTAAAAAACAAACAATCCCAAAGTTCACTACACTATCCATTAGACCACTTCAGCAAACATACAATGGGAGTGTTACTGTCCTGAGTGCAAACAAATAAAGCCTTTCCAAGCCTTTGAAGAATTTCTTGAGAAACAATGTATTGTCCTAGCCCTGCAGGTGGCCGCTCCACTTGCTGTCCTTCAGAAACACACAGCTTCTTATTGACTGGTAATATTAGGGTGCCAGCTAATTAGGCAATTAAAAAAGAGCTGATGGACTACTGACATAGTACCAAATATCTGGTGATCCTGGCCACGTCCCTGGAGATCCAGGGGTCAAAAATCCCAGGCAGAAAAAAAGTGGGGTGGCGCATGCAGGGACATTGCGTGCCACGTCAGCGACTGGAGGGAGCTCCCATCCCCTCCCCCCCAGCCAATCCCCCCCACAGCTGATTGCGCTGACCCAGAAGTGACAGCGGCACTCCCAGAAGGGCCAGGGGCACTTCTCCTGGCACCCCCACTCCCCAGCTGGTGCTTTGGGGGGGCACCAGTGCTCCCACCTGCCTCCCTGCCCATCACCTAAGCAGGGAACACTGGCGGTCAGGGGGTGCACCAGTGCTCCCAGGGGGTGCACGTGCACCTCCGTGCATCCCCCATGCATCACCACTGGGGCAGGACCAGCCCAATATTCAGGCAGATAAGACAAGCTCTTGCCAAAGCTGTAGCACCACCCTGTGGTGGAGGTGGGGGCAGTACGGTGGGGGAAGGCGCAGGATGCTGCAAAGCCCCATGGGTTGCTGGCAGAATACGACCTAATGTAAGATGTAATGGGAACTGGTACAGATGTTCATTATGATACTCTAACCTACAGCGCTGAAGTCTGATACCACATCCATCCAGGGTCATCTTAGAGGGGGATCTGCCATTTTTACAGTGCTTTATGTACCTTTATGTGCATCTGTACAGTTATGGTTATAGAGCACTTTCTGTGCGTTTCCCATGCAATAAATGTAACTTCCGTACTTGGCCTATATGACTGAAATCTGTATTTTATAATATATGCTAAAATGGAAGGCATTAAGATAGGATTACTGTTTTTTCCCCTAGCATAGGGTCCAACTCTGTAGCTACTCAGAGTGAAACTTCCATTGACTTCAATGGAAACTGTGCACACTCAGTGTCTCAAAATGAGGTGCTCCATTAAGTTATAATAGTACTTAGTTCTTATAGAACACTTTTCACCCATAAATTTCAAGGCACTGTCCAAAGGCAGGCACTTTACAAACAGGACAACCAAATCACAGAAAAGTGCAGATGTTTGACTAAGGTCTGTGATCACTCTTGTGCTGTGCCCCTTAAGGCACAGTATCACTTCCTTTTTCAGGATTAGCACAGTCTGCTTCCCTCAACCACCCAGTGGCTTGCATTCTCTCCAGCCACATCTTAGTGTTTTAGTTCATTATGCAGACAAGGTTACTTGGGTGAATCTGATATCTTTTATTAGACCAGCCCAAATAGTTGGAGAATAGTTATTAAGCAAGCTTTCGGGTTCAAAAAGCCTTCATCAGGCTAAGGAAGTTTCAGCAGTTGGTGTGTGCTCTTCCTGAATGGAATGCCATTCTTGGACATGTTTTCTCTTTGTGCATCCCAGGGCATTAACAGTAGGTCCCACACAACCAACTGGAAGCTAGCCTCACTCCAGTCACCCATGTGCATGACTGTCTTCATGCCTCCCCTCAAGGTCTACTCTCAATTTCAACACCAACTCCATGCCCAATAATATTTCTGGGCTTGACCCATCTGCAACTCAATCTCTAGGGCTTGGCTCACCCACAAAACAACCCAGGTGTTTTAACTGTTTTCAATTCTTTTTTTTTTACTTCATAAGGGTACAATTGTTCTTCTCCTCAGGTCTTAGTGATCCCCTTTTTTTCTCCTGGCAGAGCTCCTGCCTCCAGACCACAGAATCGTAGAAAATTAGGGTGGAAAGAGACCTCAGGAGGTCCTCTAGTCCAACCCCCTGGTCAAAGCAAGACCATCCCCAACTAAATCAGTCCAGCCAGGGCTTGGTCAAGGTTAAAAACCTCCAAGGATGCAGATTCCACCATCTCCCTAGATAACTTGTTCCAGTCCTTCACCATCCTCCTAGTGAGAGAGTTTTTCTTACTATCCAACCTAAACCTCCCTTGCTGCAACTTGAGACCATTGCTCCTTGTTCTATCATCTGTCACTACTAAAAACAGTCTAGCTCCATCCTCTTAGTTAAAGGCTACTATCAAACCCACTCTTTTTTAAATTTTTACTAAAGCATTTGGATATGTTTCTGTAACTCACCGGTGGTGGCTATCTTTTATGTGAGGATTATATTAAGAGGTGAGAGTAGATGCAAGCAATTATGTGCACCTAGGCCACTAGATGCCCATCTACACAGAGAGAAGAACTGTTTTCAGTAGCAGAACTATGCAGTCTAGGGTAGCAGACAGAAAAAGATTGCCTGAAGACATTTCCTTCACCATCTCCCATTCATCTGCCTAGCTCTTTAGTTGGACTTCCTATATACGCTTAGAAGGAGCCAGGGCTCTCCTCTGTGCCTGCAGCCTGAAAGGCACATGATTCCTTCCTATATAATAGGGATAAGAGTGCCTTATTACAGGTCAAAGAAAAATCACTGTCTGAGCTGGAAATAAAGCCCAGGTCTCCAAACTCCCAGCCCGGTCCATTTCATGAGCCTCTGCTAAACCACACTTTTAAGGATGCAATGGGTTTCATAGTACCACTAGTATCTTCATTTTCCTAATAGAGTTAGAAAGTTTGCTTTAGCAGGTGAAACATAAGATTTTGATTCCTTGGGCTTGAATCTGTGATGGGTCAAAATCAGGTTTTTACCTTTTAAAAGCATCCAGTTAGTTATTGGCAGCTGATGAGTTTTTTTAAAGGAGATCTTAAAAACCAAGGTCCTAGCTGCTTTACACAGTTACTAATAATTCCCTGGCAAGTTGTATAACTACAGGGTCTTGCCTCTATGTCTTTTTCCATATTTCCCTTCCCCCCATTATTTTGTTGTACACTACCAGTACAGTGAATCCTCTTGTTCCAGGCCATAGGTGACTGTATTTCAGTGAATGGTGAAGTGGCTCTTGTCTGTATGAAGCCCTGACCTCCTGGGGTATCTGCTCAGTCAGGGTTACAAGATACTACCCAGAATACAAAGCAGCTTAACTGACATCATAATTTTAATAAAGGTGTTGTAAGGCTCTTTTGTAGCAATACAAAGGGCACAATATATTCCTAATTAGTGTCAATAAAGCAGAACCAATTCCTTATGGGTATTGTCTACAAGTAGTGTTTAACCATCTGTAGAGGCCAATTTTTTGCAGTGTCGGGCTGTCTGTTTTAAAGCTGGGTGGTGAGACTAAGCATTTTACAGCAGTCTGATTCTTCTGACTAAGCAGGAGGGAAGAGATGCCACACTGATACAGGCACTTTTTTGTTTTGTTTTGTTTTTTTGTTTACAGTCACTTGTTTCATGAGCCTCCAGCCTGAAATTCAGGCTCTGCAGTTGCAGCATAAATTCAAATAAAGTAGCTTTGTGTGGGGAAGTGCACAGAGAAAATAGAATTCAGCTCCAAACTAGGAAGCAATGCATGGAGGTGCCCAACAGCCTCCCACAGACTGTTACAACCCTGAGCTGCAAAGTAGTCACAAACGATCAGCCACAAGTATGGGCTAATCTGGATTTTACCAGGCATGTTCCTACTTCTTCCCCCACCTTTCACATGCAAATCTGACCTAGAGCTCAGCTCCTCAGCTTTCCATGTACAATGTACATTGAGTTTCCTTGTACATTCACTCCTCAGTTATGTCTCCCCTAGGTAATAGGATCGCTATTTTTATGACATTATTCATTGCAGTGAATTTAGCATCTAGTTCCTTTCAGCCACCTTCCCAGATGCAGTGACTTTCCATCTCAGTAAGCTTGACAGTAAGCTTCCAAGGTTCCCCTATTAATGATAATGACTGAGTGCAAATTTGTTCAGACCAAGACCCATATCTTCAAGAGGTATTAGGTGCCTAACTGCCATGGAAATCAACTCAAAAGGAACCCTGCTACAAAAACAGCCTCACCAGTAGATCACGTCCATCTTACCTGTGCTGAGGAGGGCCTGATTTTGCAAGCACTGAACCGTTAGAAAACAAAGAGCGTAGATTTATCCTTCTACATAGCAAGTAAAACTTTAAATGTCTAGTGCTTTAAGCCATTTCGATTTTAATGGAATTCTTTAAAAATTACTCCAGCATTTTCTGATTTATTTCTTTCCTGACAACTTTATGACCCTTTTTACTATTTCTCAGCTTCCTAGAGGGCTCAAACTTCACATGCAGCTGCAAAGCTTGATGCACACAGTACCCATGATATAGGAAAGAACAACCAAAACCACAGCTCCAAATGCAACACTTAAAACTTTTTGTTGGTTTTAACGCTAAGAGTCAGAACTAACAGAACTATAAATATAAGGTAGCTGGTTGCAGAATGAGGGCTCGTCTTGTAGGCTGTGGGTCCCAGGTGGTTTAACTGTTTTTTAGTCTTTTTTTTTTAATTCCTAAGGGAGTAATGGTTCTTTTCCATAGATTTGAGCAAGGAAGGGGCCTTCAAGAACAGACAGACCACTCCAATTCAGAAAGGAGATCCATTCACCACTGTGGCACTAAATCAGCCCCGTTACTCCAGATTACACAGTCAACAGTCTATGGGTCCAGAGTACGTGTCTAATGAAGGGGAAAGACTGAGTGGGCAAGGGAAGAGTGCACTAGGCCACTTGCTAAAGCAAGGCCTAGGCATGTACGTAACTTTAAGCCTCAAGAGTTGCCCTGCTAAAATCAATAGACCTACCTAGGTTTTAAAGGCATGTAAGCATCTGTTTAAGTGTGTGAGTAGTTGTATTGGGTTTAGCAGCAGGCAACTGACAATCTTTTGGATCATGGTGTACACGTAAGAGGTCTAGTCAGATGCCTGATGAGTCTGTTTGTGGCACAGCTTGTTATAAGTTTCACATATGTTGTCTGAGTTGGAGTCCAGGTTTACAGCACACTGCTTTCTTCTTTCTCGCTTTGCTTCCATCCTCTGGATCAAAGCCACTTCATGTTGAACTGCACCCAGGGCCAGATGTTCCCTCCGGATCAGACGGGATTCTGCATACTCCTCCCAGCTTTCTATGTTGATGTTAAATTACTTCATATCATTTTTGTGCACATTGTGGTACCACCAGAGGGCAAGTCCCGACATGCAGGCACATGCGGTTTGTAGCAAACATTCAAACATGCCTCGTGATGCAAATTTGCGATGTGAGGCCAAAATTTGCTACCGAGGTTTCCTGGTAAAAAAAAAAAAAATAGAGCAAAAGTGGCTCAGTGCACACTCAACAATCACGTGCCAGCACACACAGAGGCTGGGCCTTCCAGAGCAACACTCTGGCTTCCAGCCAGGTCTCCATGCTGCCCGACCTGAGTGCTGCTGCTCCAGGCCACGAATAAAGACTGATGGGACCAGCACTGTGGCTGCTCCCAGCCTCCAGCTCCTCTCAAGAGCTGGGAGGAGCTGAGCAAGGGCAGTCTGTCCATTGTGAGACAATCTGTCCTGCACCAAAACACATGTGCAGAGGCGTGCGCTGCAGCAATTTGTGCTGCTGCAATTTGTGCCCCTGCATGTCTGGACATTGTCATAGAAGGTGACCCCACTTTCTACAGCCTTCCAAATCTTATTATACAAAATATTCTTGGAGATATAGTCTCCTCCCATTCTCCTGATATGCCTGATCCATCACAACCTCCTCTTTTGGACTGTGGTTTCTAAATGTGTCAGACCTGCACACTGTAGTACCTCTGTGTTTGGTATTCTGTCTTCCCACAATGTTTTCAGGATCTTATGCAAACATCTCATATGGAAGCTGTTCAGGCTCTTGATGTGCCTAGCATATGTAGTCCACATTTCTGAACCATAATGACAGGAAAGAAATCTCATAGCTTGGGTTTAGTAGGCGGCTTAAAATTAAGCGTATTGCTGGGTCAGGCCAGAGAGTTCAGGCCTTTAAAGGATCAAATCGAAAGAGAGATGTGGTTAAATACATTTGCTTCTCTGGCCCAATGAATATCACAGAAAGAGGTAACAAAGGGTGTTACTCTCCTTTCCACAAAGGTCACCAGCCCTCCTGAGAGTTTTGTGCCCTTCCCTGGAATAATCCTATTTCAACAGGACCAAGGGGCAGGAACAGAGGCAGCCAAGGCCCCTGTGGAGATTCAGTGCCTGTGGGTGTGGATGGTCCTGGACACTGCCAGAGTATCTGGGCAGGTTCTCAGGTGTACTTGATAAATTAGCTTGCATCTGGCTCTCCAAGAGAACATTGTTTAGGGGGAGGTCAGGATGATTCCCCAGGAT
The DNA here is from genome assembly GCF_000455745.1 of Alligator sinensis. Taxonomy (NCBI): domain Eukaryota; kingdom Metazoa; phylum Chordata; order Crocodylia; family Alligatoridae; genus Alligator; species Alligator sinensis. The sequence continues at coordinate 883,630 of NW_005842402.1, read as the reverse complement.
TTCTTGCCCCAAGGTCCTGTCAGTGCAGGTTCTTTCCACAGAGTCTAAACTGCACCAAAGGAAGTTACACAGAGTTAAATCCTCCTTGCCTTCTTTGCTTGAGTCATCTCATTGAAATCAATGCCATGAGTAATATTTGACCCATTAATGTCAGCTGTTGCTATCACAAAGTTGTAACCTCCAAAGTGTGTTTTCCTTGCAGGATTTTATTGAGAATAAAATGGTCTTTAAAATCTGCTTAAACACTTGATAGCAGAGTTTATAGTGGTACACGCTGATAGGCAGAGAAAATTTACTAACAGCTCCCGAATACTGATCACACAAGAAAATCCACATGATGAAGTGATTTGTTATTCTGTGCTCTTCCTACGGGACTTGTTCTTTTCACGTGCTGAATCAAAAGGAGCTGTGCATGCTCAGAGGACTGGACCCTCACCAAAGAAAAAAATCCTTATGGTTTCCACTGACAAATTTGTCATTAATCAGTGTATTAGTAACACAAATTTGCAAGTGCAAATGCTATGTAGTACATTTCAGCAATATCATTATATTGAAAATGTGCAATTATTTTTTTGGCATGAGTAACCAAGCTTTCAACTAAATAAATGCTCTAGCCATCTTTATTACTCCACCACACAATAAAATATATCCCTAATTACTATCATCAGAGTGTTTCTTGCTTTGTTCAGTGTTTAGCTTGTGTTTTTAAAAAGCAAATATATGGTTTAAATAACCACGCATAAGCTTCCTCCTTATTTTATTGCTGGCCTATTTTGGGCCAACCCTTTCTAACATATAAATTACCTTAAAAAGTCACTCTCAAGTGCAGAAAAACTTTTCCTTCTACTCATTTTCTAACTGATGCTGCTAGTTATCACTACTAGACTAGTGACAGAACAAATGAAAAGTCTAATACAAATGTACCCGTTTTATTCAGTTGGCTTATTTGTTCAGCAAAACGTTCTTCAGTCAGGTTTTTTTTTCCTATTATTTTTCTGATGGTCAGTTGTATTGGTCCCATGCTTGGCTCTGGGAAAAGGTCATGTGCATAATCTTCTGTGGGCTCTGGAAGGTGAAGGTTACCAGTAAGAACCACAGCAAAGATGAAACCGAAACCGTAGAGATAGCAGGCAGGTGTGGGTATACAGAGGAGGAGGAAACAGCAACAAACCGATGCGTATTCACAGGTGTTGTTCTATGCATCTTGAAAGATCTTTAAAATGGAGATACCCACAGGTTTGAAACTTAACCACATCCTTATATGCCCCATCCAGTACTGGGAGCCTAGCTCAAGTATGGAGCAGCTTTCAGGATCACAGCTAACAGAGAGCCTGATCCTGAAAATGACCAGCATCCTCAACTCTCTCAACAAAGCACCTAGCAGGCTCAGGCTCAAAAGACCATGGGTGACTGGTGCCACCTTATTCAGGGGGGGCACATGCCTCCCCAGTGACCAGTCAGGGACCGGGGGGAGGTCCCCTTGCAGCCAATCTCACTGACGGGGCGGGGATCCCCACAGCTGATCTCACTCACCAGCTTCCGCAAGCAGCCACGGCACTTCGGGAAGTGGTCATGGTGCTCCCACTCCCTGGCCGGTACTCACAAGGGGGGCACTGGTATTCCCACTGACCCCCCCTGCCCATCACCTAAGCGGGGAGCATGGCCGGTCATGCAGTGCACCAGCTCTCTCAGGGGGTGCATGTGCACCCCCACGCTCCCCCTATGCATCACCGCTGCAAAAGGCATTAAACTCTATATGTGTGGGATGAGATTGGTGGGGGGAATTTCCTCAAGATGCTGCATTTCTCCACCATTTTCAACAGTAGAAAGACCATGCAGCTGTGGGGAAGTGTGGAACTTGGAGCATTATACTTCTACTGGGCTCCCTCGATTCTCTTCCAAGCCTGTGAGGATGGGGCTCCTCAGCTTCTGGATTTATCTTCCCTGTGACACTAGAAAAGGCAAAGCTGCAGGTTTTGGAGAGCAGTCAGAACCAGGAGCACTTCTAGCACCCTGGATCATGCAGCAGTTATACAGATCAAGAGCCTTAAAAAGCTCACAGAACTGAACTACGAGAGTGGCCACAAAGACTTCCCCTGTTTGCGGCAGATCTTCAGGGATCAGAATTTTTGTGGGGTTCAGATCCCTGTCATTGACATATGTGTGTCAGCCAGAGGTTGCAGGCAAGCCCAGCCCAAAAGTAAGAACTAGAAGGAAACATGTAAAATCCCCATTCCACTTAATGTGAGACAAGAATAATGCATTTTATTGCCATTACAAGGGGTACATTTACAGACCCCATTAAGGGTCCAAGTAGCACAAAGAGGAATGAGCCACCCTGGACAGCTTTGCATTTTTCAAGATAAAGGTCTGACACATTTTACTGCCCTGCCACTGGTTAAATTAAGCCTGCAGAAAATTAAATTCAATTACCCATAAAATAATTATATCAGTGTTAAAGCAGACATAATTTTTGCTACATAAAGATGAAAGCTCATGCTTGTATCCTATTGGTAAAAATCAATGTCTATATAATGCTTAGCTCGCTGAACATCAATATTTACTAAAATAGCCAAAGAGAGACGTTTAATAAATCAAATCAGTTTTCAATGGAGTTTCAGTAGTTTAATTTTGTAACAGCATATTTTAACGAACTATTAAACTGTCATGTACTTCAGTCTCTAGTTCCTTTCTAATCAGTGCTGATTACTGAGATGTGTGTGCCTCTCATTCTATAATCTGCTGCTCCTCCTTCCCAATTTTTCAGTGATCCAACAACCTAGTGTCTGTGACATTAAACATTACGGGGAGGGAAGAGAACTGTGCTACAAACACAAACTGAAATGCAGCCGTGAATCATGACTGCATGACCTATTTAGGCCACCTTTTTTGTGCCTCAGTTTCCGAAGTTCTAAAATGGGCTAGTGATAGTGTTTCCCCTCTTATAATGGATTAAAATTACATTGTAATATCGAACTTTTAGGATTATTAAGCATGACCATGTTCATTCTAAAAAAGAGAAGCTGTTTGAGGCAAAGACTGTCCTCATTTTCAGGCTTGTGCAAGGCTAATATATTGTTACTACAAATTTAAGACTGTAACTATAGACTCCAATTTGGACTATGGATATAAACTAGGCTCTCAAATGGGAGGGAAGTAACCCAATGTGCACAAGCTATTTAAGATCTTGGCAGTATAACTACTTCTCTCTTAGCCTTGACAGTTAGAGCAGACATTTGGCTATATCCCCACCTCCCCACAAAGAACCTGGTAGCCGCATGAAAAAAATCAGAATTTGGCTGCTGGTATGAGTCAATAGGAAATCATTACATCCCTGAGCAAGGCAGAAGCATGGGAAGGAATTGTACCTAAGGATTTTTAGGCCCCAGTAATTACCAGTGAGGGGAAAATATACCTAATGTTTGAATTTAATTACTGTTAGCTAAAGTATCTATCCTTCTCAAAGTCAACTGAACTGGAGCAAGGCCAGAGTAACACAGCCCAAGTGCCATTTTTGTAATATATATATATATATATATATATATATTTAAGTGAATTACCAAATCAAATTAATGCTCATGTTAATTTAATGTGTTCTGTTAGCTGCATCATTATTTTTATATAAATTGAAGGGGCTGATGCCACCTGATTGATGAATAATTTACTTGAATTGGGAGATCCCAAAGGCAAGGTTGTGCCCAGAAAGCTAAGGTCTAGATTGTACTCGGTGCTGTACAGGTGTAAAAGGCTGGCAGGTAATGAGTTAAGCCTCAGGGAGCATCGCTACCTTCATAATTTTGCTCAGAGGCAAACATGTGCTGAGTCCTTGCCCAGGTGACCATCTCTGCAACAGAAAGTAGAACAGAACCAGTTCCAGATGTAAAACAGACACATGGTGGGCACGTCCAGACAAGGCGGGCTGCACCGGCATGATGCAACAGCAGCAGCGCGGGTGCCAGGTGGCCAGGGCCAAGCTCCATTACTCCCTGCTGCCCCATGAGGGGGCTGTGCCATGAGGCCCCGAGTGGCGCTGACAGCCGCTGTTGCTGCTGACTTCAGGCCATATGGGGGGCCATCGGTTGCGGGGGGGCAGCCCGTGAGCTGTGTGGGGGGACTTTGACCTGTGGGAGGCAGGGGAACCACTCTCCTGAGAAGCCCTCCCCTAAGCTCCCCCACACCCACAGTCCCCCCACAATTGACCCCCAAACCCTACACCCCCAAGTCACCCCCAACAAACCCCTCACCCACATACCTGGCGCTATGGGGCAAGAGAGGAATTGGGTGGGGGATAGGTTGTGGGTTGAGAGTGAGGGGCAAGGGCAGGGGTAGGGTAATGGCATATCAGTGCTACTCAGCACTGCACATCCTGGTGAGTGAAGGGGTTAGCAGCAGCTCTGACTTTTCTATGACAAAAAAGCCAAACATAAATGCCAACCTGTATAGATAATTACAATCCATTTTATTATGATGACAGAGGCACTGGTAGGCTTCCAAACTCTGCTTTAAAATTGTAAATATATCAATAAATCATTACCCAACTGATCTCTCTCTCTATAGTGGCCTTTTGTTTTAATTTGGAAGGACTTGAATTTTGGGTTATTTTAAAGAGTGAATTTCAGATTTTTTTATCAGAGATTTTGCAGTTTTTAAATAGGGCACTTCAGAATTCCTGCTAGTGAGGCAAGTGGCAGGACCCAGGCAGAGAAACCTGCTCAGAGCTGGCACCCGGGACCCAGCTGGTGGTGGCTGCCCTCCTAGCCACTTGGGGCCAGGAGGACATGCTTTGACAGTTCAAAGCAGGCCACCACACTGAGAACATCTTCTGGGCAATAGCTGCCCAGATGGCAGGGCAGTGGTGCCATACAAAAGCCAACGGTGCTGCCACAGCCCACTGGCAGCTGGCCCAGAGGGGCAGGTGCCTCTACTGGTCATGCAGTCCCCATCCGGGTCTGGCAGGCACGCGGCCTTGGGGCCACATGCTACCGCAGGTGGTAGCAGGTTACAGCCAGGCAGCAGCTCCCACTGCCAGACTGCTGAAGTGGGTAGAGGGTGCAGGGAACTCTCACGGCTGGTGGAGCAGTCCAGCTGGCACAAGGGGTAGTGTCCCCAGGTACCAATTGGCTGGGCCCCAGAAACTCCTGAGAGCAAGCACTGCTGAGCTGCTTGCTAGGGCAGCTTTTTATACTGCTGGGGCCAGCACAGGGCAGGTCTTTATACTGCTGGGGCCAGAACAGGTGCTGGCCCCAGCCTCTAGCTGCCCCTGGCAGCAGATCTGGGAGGAACAGGGCAGGGTTATTTTGCCCCAAATGGCAGAACTTGCTCTACAGCAAAATGCATGTCCAGGCACGTGCACTGAGGCAAAAAGACCTGGCTCAATTTGTACCGCTTTTATTTGAGCTGCTGCAAGTGCACATGTCTGCATGTGTGGACATGCCCGGTGCATCCTTTCATGGTGGTTATGTTCTCCTAAAGGCTTGGAGCTCCAGAACAGGGAGGATCTTAGATCTTGTATGATTACTCACTCCTGAGTTAATAGGGAGACATGTACATGAGTGGATATAGGATTTAAAAATGTAGGGGTGAAGATGCTTTATTAATATGCTAGAAAACTAGGGCTATTCAGTTTAAGATTGAAACAGAAAAAAATACAACTTTACTGGAATGCTCATTAATTTGCTATATTATATATTATGTATAAAAAAGCACAGCAAACTAGGCAAAAATAATTAAAAGATTCTGTTTCATTAGTCCTATAGTCATTAAAGTTAAAAGTACATCTCTTTCATTATTATAAAACAAAATCTAGCCTTTTTGAGCATCTTGGAAGTGCTTCCAGTGCTTTACTGAAAGTTATTTCCACACCTGAGTTAATGTTTTCACTAGAGTTAAATACAGTCTGCAGGGCTGTGAAATACAACCTACATTACCAGAAGCAGCTATCAGCAGAATTGCAGAAGAAAGGATAGCTTGATTAGTGGAACAGCAAGATCATTAAGAAGGAGAGAAAATTATTAACACCTGTGAAATGAAGAGTTTAGAAGGAACCAGGTAGATTATAATGATCCATGAAGTCATTTCATTCTCTTACTGTTGCCTGAATAGAAATGCTGCTGCCACTGCCAGGCTTTCAACTTTGGGTGGACCAAGAACCAAAGCTGGATATCACTGCACTAGTGTACGCCCTGCGTGTGTGCAATCCCACTCCTACTGTAAGTGAGCAGAGAATTCTGATCCAGTAGTATTTCATGCTTACAGCCTACAGATGTAACTAACTAAAAAAGGCATAAGAATAACAAAGAATCAAGTCTTGCTGCTTTCACAACACAACTGAAAACATAAGCTGGTTCTTCCATTGCTGTCACTTAGAGATGACACCTCTTTGATGGACTTAGAATATTCTTATCCACACCATTTCTCACGAGACACAGCAGTTCAAAAGGGCATTAGAAAACCCTGTATTCTTTTAAGACAATACACATGGTGCTATTCTAGCATAAATGAAATGGCAGGAGTTACTTTTCCCTGCCACCGTAATTTTCCTTCATAGACTTTTGAGTTTTTCTACAATTTACTGATTGCAAAAAATCCCCAGGATCTTATACATGTTCTTCAACTGAAATTGAATCCCTGACTGGTCATGATTTTTTTCTAAGTACTTCAGTAAAAAAACCAAAAATCCAGAGAAAAGCAAATCTCATCAGGAATGAATTGCCCAGGCCTCCTTCACAACCACACAGTTGCTATGCTGCTGAAATCAGTACACATATATACTGATTTGGTCCTCAAGATCATAGCAATCAGCTCATACTTCTCCCACATGCCAGCATACACAATTAGATGCAGTAAGAGATATCGAAGAGATTTTGAGAAAGAAATGTATCAGTGAAGAATCAAATAGGTGTGGTCCCTCTGGAAATACAAACTGGACAAAGTGGTCTACTCCCCTGTTTAGCCATACCACAGTAACTACATTACATTTTCTTTAAATCTGTGCTCTCTCACTCCCAGTAAAGTGGCTGAAAGCATAGCACAGCCACTGGGTGACTTCCTTGCTTCTACTGTTAGGCCTGGAGGATAGTATGTGACAGTTAAAGCATTCAGAAAAGAACCTCAAGCAGTCAAAAGTTTCGGGGAGAGGTAAAATTGTTGGACAGACAGCTGGCTGACATAGTTTAGTCAGGGATATTTTGGTCGTATTTCAAATTAAAGAATAGGCCTCACGTAGGGGGCTGGATTAGATGGCCTTGTGATCCTAAGTGGAGTAATTTACTAGCTCAACACAGAACTAGTCTAGCTGACTTGAAACCATCTTTTCCGTCTCCATACAATCCAAACCATGAAGGTGCCAAGCTCTCTGACCTTCCAATGTAGCTAGATGAATGTGCTGAGCCCCTTGCAGAATTTGATCCAACTTATAATGTAGATGTCCCATTTCCTCCACATCTTGGCAATGATTGAGCATCATAGTTTTGGGAGTCCTGCATTTTTCAGACATGGTGATCAAGACAAGGAGTGGGAAGGGGCAGCTGCTCTCAACACTAAGCTCCCTTCCAAAAGCAGAACATATTTGCATATAGGTAAACACTGTTGTTCTCAGCATTGTCTCATATTCTGCGCTTACACAGCTATTGAAGTGGGGAGTTCTAAGGAGCATGAAGGAAGCCGTTGGTAGAAGAGCTTGTGATAGGCCTATGCTACCAAAGCATGAGGGGCAAGACAGCAAGCCTAGTCCTACGTGCAGACATTTTGGTCTGTACTGCTGTATCCCTGCGCAGCTCCCCCAGGACCCGTGGCATTTTGATATCCATCCTTCGTCACCTAGTAGCTCTCTCCTCTCAGCCTCTCAGAAGGGAATCAAAAGTCAAGAAGTCCATTAAACCCTGGTGGAATGGCCAAGTGAGTAAGTCCGGCCAGGAACAATGACACTCGCTAGTGCATTACAGTAGGGTATGTCTACACGGCAAAAGCTTGATTGCAGCATGTGCTAGCAAGGCTCAGCTAGCTAGTGAAAAGGTTGTAGCGTGGACTTTAGGATATGCCGGCAATAGAGTACATACACAGAGTTAGTAGGTGATTTGTATGCCTCACTGCTGTTGGTAACTTCCCGTTCTGCTGTACAGACAAAACTAGAGATACAACGATTTGTTCTCCTCTTATTCAAGAGCTTTGATTGCAGTTTTCATTTTAAATAAATTACACACTTTCTACGTAATTTTTCCTAACACAGCTGGAAATTGAGATTTTAATTCACCTCAACCTGGAATTTGACCTATGGGTTCTCAGCCCGGAGATAAAAAGGTTTTTAAATGCAAAACTTTAGCTGTCAATTTAATCGGTTGTATTACAAATTAAAGAATGGGCAAAAAAAGTATTTTGCAAACATCTGACATGTTTTTTACCCAAGCTAATGGCCACTGTGTGAAGTAGGCAGTTTTGCGTACTTGTTTTAAAGCAGCCAAGGCCTTAGAGTTTGAGAAAATGTTGTGCAGTAGACCATGATTTCAGTGGAAATTTTGTCTTAAAGGTTGAAATTCACCTTTTCCCTCTGTGAACCCATCCACCTCAACCACAGACTGGATAAGAGACTGCAGCTAAACCTTTCCATAGCCAGAGGTAATAGTGACTACGTCATCTCTCCTCTGCCTATGCAGAAGTTGATGGCTTGTAAGTACTGTCATAGCCCATTCCCTAAAGCCAGTCCCTGAAGCCTACTCCCATTGCAGATGGGATTGCTCCAGAGTCCCTCCTGCCACCCCTGCATGGGGAATGCAAAGGACAATGTGACCATTTGATCACGACTCTCTCCTTTGCACAGTGACACTAGAAGCTTTATCTCAGCCCTCTGCACTGCAATGCATTTGAATCTGAGGAGCACATTCCTTTCTTGAATTGGTCCACATTCTTGATTGGTTTGTCACACACAATTTCCAGCAGTATCAAAAGGGAATGAGTGTCGAAATTGCAATAGCGAACTTTGTCCTCAAGTGGAAGCCTTTTGGAGCCTTTACCATGCATCCCCTTCACTGGGGCTTCATGTAGTAACAAGGTTCAGAGGTAAAAAAAAACCATGAATAGCTAGGAATAGTCAAGGAAAATCCAACAAAAAATTGCCACTCTGATGTTAAAGTCAGAATCACACCAATTCATACGTATCTATGAATCTTCTCCAGTATTTGTGAGAAAGTGCCTCTCCTTCCTTCTTTCAAGATGACCAAATATACTTCTACCTCTTAACCTGTTCTTTCATTTCCCTATGGAAATGACTGCTACTACTATTACCACCACCTCAGAATAAAAGCATGAGGCTTAATATGTGAATGCTTGAAAAGTGACACGAGAGCCTTGGGTTATATGTTGTCCATCAACATTAAGCAAAAACAGGACACTCCTATTACCATCCCAGGCTGGCAGGGAAACTACCTTCACTGTCCCAAATAATTTCAGAACCTTCCCTTCTCCATGCCCACAAGGAAAATGGATGTACCGAAACGCAGAAGTTATTCTTTAGTTGTCTGCAGCTATGTGTCTCATTCCAAGCAAGCACCTCCTTCCAGCAGAGGAGAAACTGGCCATATTCAGAACTACTGGTTATCTACCATCTTCCCTCCATCCTCCACGGTATCAGTCTGGAGAAATAGCAGAGACTGCACAACCCTCATCAGAAACAGTTTGCAGCTCACCTTGGAAGTAAATGCCTGACTGGATTTGGAGGACCCTGGGGAGGCTTCTGGGATCCAAGGAATGGATGAATTTCTCCAGCGTACAGGCCATGGTCTGTAGCAAGGCAGCATGTGGGTTTGTTCTTTAAAATCCAGCAGTTCCTAGGAGAATCCCCATGGCAGCGCTCACAATTGCATAGGAATACAGTCCAGGACAGCTCTGAGATACTTTTCTCTGCTGGAGGAAAGGGGTGGGGAGGAGAAAAGAAGGGAGGAGCTTTTGCTGCTTCTGTGGGATGGCCCCTTCCTCCCACCCCTGCAGCCCAAGGTTGAGGGCAGGGGTGGGAGGGAACTATAGAGTGAAGGAACCACAAGAACTCCCATTGCTGCATTTGTGCATGTGCCACTTTAGGCTACAGGAAATGCTGTTTATGTTGGGTGTCAGGGGTAACAAACTTCACAGGAAGGATGAGGACTTCCTGTATTATTCAGCCACAAATGGTTTGGTACCTTAAAGAATGGAAATAATTCATCTGGCCTTGGGAAAAGTAGATGTTGAATGTCAAGCATATCTGAAGCAGGAAAAATTATTTCATTTACTTTTGGAGGACAGGAAAATAGTTTTGTATTTGCTCTTTTCAGAAACCACAACCTTTCTCTGAGGAGACGAAATGAAACACTTGCATTTTGTTGCTTTTGCTACCTTTAGAACCGATGTGTGCTTGAGAAGGTACAAAATACAGGCTTGTCTGGATCTGTGCTTTAAAACTATAGTCAGGCAGAATGGCTATGATTTTCAAGATAGTTTTTTATTGGGGGGATGGGGCGGCTACTGTGAAACACTTTAATTGGGATAGGATTTCATAAGGCAGGTGCCAGCATGTTCTGAAAAATCAGACAATGTTTCTTACAATGTCTCACGTTTGGCACCCAAAATCACTAGCCACTTTTGAGAACCCTATGCCATTATTCATGTTATGCATGAACCTGAACCTGCTATTCTCCACATTGTGGTATGCCACTGATTTCAGGATGCCACTGACATCCTGCTTAAAAGACAGGATGTCCTATAGTCTAAAAGACTAAAATAGCACTAGGTCCTCGCACGCAGGTTGCTAAAACTGTTGCATGCACTGCAGTGCCAACATTGCGTTTTGCTAGTGTGTTAGAATAATGCATAAAGCTAGCTGTGCAGTCAGAAGAAGAGTATGACTCCCATCTACTGCAATACTTGGTGGTGTTTGTCTTTTCACTTTCACTAATAGTTCCTTAATTGCATTGCATATGTTCTCTGTTATACAAGACAGGACATTTTGCCAAGTGTCCCCAGACTTCACAGAAGTAAAAGCCAGTTCCAGGTATATAGTATCTGGTTTATACAAGTGGTTGGTTGAAGGGATTCATAGAAGCATAGATTGTAAGGCCAGAAGGGACTACAGAAGATCATTGTGTCCAGCCCCCTGCACCAGGCAGGAAAGATAACTTGGGGTCAGGTAACCCCAGTGAGATGACAGTCCAGTCTCCTTTTGAAGATTTCCAGGGTAAGTGATTGCACCACTGCTGGAGGGAGTTTATTGCACAGTCTTCACAGCTAGGGTGTCCAGAAGTTTTTCCTAATGTTGAACCTGAAATGGTCTTCCAGGAGTTTATGGCCATTACTACTGCTTATTCCCAAGGGCACCCCAGTGAGCACCAACCCCTTGATGTACGCCCCTGATGTAGTGGTAAGCTGCTATCAAGTACCCTCTCAGCCTTTTCTTTTTCAGGCTGAAGAGTCCCAGGTCCCTCAGCCTTTCCTCGTATGGCTTTCCACGCAAGTCTCTGATCATCTAAAAAAGACTGGATCTTGCAAGGGGCTGAACAGCCTAGTTTCAATCCAACCAACTACATAAGGCACTGAAATAGTTCCAATAACTTCCATGAGAATTACTAAGAAGCAGCAAGTCCTTTGCAATACTAAATCAGAGGCCTTGGCCCCTTTTGCACTAAGCTCATAACTCTCAACAGTCTTCCAAGATCAGAATGGGCATGGAAGGTGGATTAATTCTCCTCGTGCCCTTAGACCATCGTTCCAGGTCTGACAACAGTGGAAGAAGCCTGTCCATATTGTACCAACTTTGTGGGTGAAAAACAGAATGTATTCTTTAAAGGTCAGCTCTCACTATCACAGAATGCACTCACATTTGTTTTTTCCTTAATCAATCACTTTATGGTTTCATTGGATAGCAGGTGCTGTGGTCCTATAGCACCCAAGCAGTGATTCATAATGAAGAGAGAATTTATGCAAAATAAGAAATTGCTCCAAAAGCATTTGGACCCAAGCAACTGAATGTATTAGCTAGTTGATGTGTCTCTCACCAACACATCAAACTGGGCCCCGAGCCTGCCATTCAGCCAGCAGCATCACTGCAGGAGTATACTACCACAGGATCTGGGAAATGGGAACACCTTTTCATCAGTCTACTGCACAAGAAAACACAGAAAACTGAAAGGAACCCATGGCATAACAGATAAGACTCTCTTAAATGCGTACGGGTTCATTTACTAGCAGTAACTGAGGAAACAGGACACGATTCCTAGAGCCAATTTAAAATAATGTTCACATTTTCAGAATTTCAATGAAAAGGTTTACTACCATTTTTTTCAGACAGAACTATAGTGATCCAAAATACAGTTCCTCTCACGGATTTTGCTTGATTTTGCCATATTTATATATAGTTGTTCTGGTATCCTCTCAGCTGTATGCACTTGAGGTGTTTGTGCTTGGGATCTGCAGCTGCTGGCAAAACAGTTCCTCTTATTACAGTTAAGAGAAAGGTTTGTACGGGGGCGTGGAGGGGAGGGCATGTTGCTTTCCACACTTGGTGCTTGTCTGCTGACTTGCTGTCTCTCCCTTAGCTTGCTCCTTGCCAATGGAAAATTCCACTCTGAGGTGCCCTTTTACCAGCAGAAAATTCCACCCCATGATGTGATTTTTTCTAGCCACATACTTTTACACCCACTGCGTGGACAGCCCCTTGTGGTGTATTCAGATCTGCATCCTGGACCTTCAGAGGTTCTGCTGCCCTGTACATTTGGACAGTCTTTTGTAGGGACAGACCTCCCTTGTGCAGTAGCCTTTCTTGTAGTGCAGTATCTGCATACCACAAATAATCCTATTTCCAATCAGCGACTCTGTCAGGTTCCCAAAAGCACAGTTCTTCGTCTCTTTAGTTCAGTAACATTCTGAGCTATATACTTTGTCTTGATGCTTGTCTGCACATGAAAAGATCTGTCTTTCAAGGGTCTCATTCTTTTTTCCCATGTGGTACTCTTCAAATTTGGACAGTAGCACAATTACCTGCATGTTTTGTCCCTCTGCATTTGTCTACAAATGTAAATTTGTCTACAAATTTACTTTTGTAAAATATATAAACGGCCATGGGTTCCTCCCCCACACTATGCAAGAAGATTGAAGATTGGATTTTGTCATTTTTCTATTCTGCCCCCGTTACTGCTCGGTACCACTCAAGCCATTGTCTCTCCCTCCAATTCTCTAGTATTTTGCCTGACAAGAGAAGGGCAGGTGGATGTTGCAAAGCTTCCATGACTGTCCATGTACTTAAATATGCAGGCTGATCACTTACAGAGGCCCCTGTTCTTCCACATGCCTATGTTGCTCCATTTGCTCTCAGGTTCCAACTTCTTTAGTCTGAATCTCAAATTCTTTCAGGCTCAGTCTCATTCACAACTTCTGGCATCAGGTACTGATCACTGGGTACAATGAACAGGCATATGTGGATGAGAAGAACTAAAAAACAAGTTTTATTTGTGGAGCAGTTTTATTTGACAAGCCTCTGATGTCCTTGTGTCTCTCTAACTGACTAACTCTCTAGCTGCTCTCAACTGAAGAACCATCTCCCATTTCCCAACTCCCTTGACCTCCTATTAGGGAGCATCTCTAAATTATAATATCTATCACTACAAGAACCATGAATTGCTTCATGGTTGCTTTTTAAAAGAAGCTGATACAATCAATTGCAAAATTTCAAAAACTTTTAATGAAAAATGTTAATGATGACCACATACTTCTTGTGTACTAGAGCTGTAGGGGGAATCTATAGATAAATAACCAGAGATAAGGATCCCTTGCCTTGTCACCCTACCCTATTGGAAGTCTGTAGGGAGACATTGACTGGGTAATGCCAATTTATACTGAAAGGGCAGTTTAATATCTTCTAATGTAAAGGAGATGGTGCAGTATTTGGGATGATGAAACTATAAATGGGATGGTCAGAGAGGGGTAGGTGGGTTTGTTCTCTCCAGGGACACACTTGGAACGGCTACATTACGACAATATTTAAAGTTTAAGTCTTCATTTTTATCTGACCAACCAAGACAAATCCAAAGAAGAGAATGTGTTAGAAAGTGTGTGTTTTCTTTTCAGAGCAAGGTGGAAACTCCACTTGTCAGAAAAGATAAAGTTAGCCTCAATTGCAAGAAAATGTTCCTGACACATGTGCATTCAGCTGTGAAATAATCTCCTAAGGGAACTAGTGAACACTTGAGACATTTAAGTCTAGACTAAGTAAAATATTATAAGGGTGTCATAAAAAACAATTCTTATCAAGAAAATGGAGAAGGAATAGTTGATCTCACAGGTGTATTTCACCTCTAATTTCTAACATTCAATTGTCTCCATAGCCAAGTGGGGCTGACTAGTACTCGTGAGATACCTGAAGACATAGGCAACATGTAGGAGAGTTGTGGGAAGGCACATGAGACTGGCCCTTACTGGCTGGGCAGTGGGGGGCAATGGCTAGCGCCACCCCTGAGATTGTGGGGGCACTTCTGGCTAAACCCCCTGCTTCTGGTTTTGACCCCCCCCCCCAAGTCGGTGATCAGGCGCTGGTGCCCCCGCAGTATCAGGAGGCACCAGTGCCCATGCCTGAAGAGGAGGACCCAGCCTCAGAAAGCAGAAGAGAAAGCAGCATTGAAGATGACTGGGATGCTGCCCTGTTATCAGGACTGAAAAATGCTCCAATGTGGTCCTATGAACACCATGTTGGAAGCGACTAACATCCAAAGTTAACATCTTATCACTGGTCTTTGTGAAATGAATGGACGGTCTCAGTCCACCAGCTATGGCATGTGCCCAGCATCATGAAAACCACTTTCACCATTGGTACACTTACCTTCTTGGCAGTCCCAGAAAAAGTGAGCACTGAATGGATATGAAGATTGAGCTGCTAGCAGAGTTAAGGCATGCTAACGAGGCAATGAGAGAGAGCATGTTATTTAGCTAGTTATACTCTAGCTGCTCTGTGGATAAAGGGAATCAGTTCTTCAGTCATGTCAGCTGGTCACCTTCCAAAGCACCAAAATCAATTCCACAGGAGATTAGTTTAGTTAACCCATCATCGACATATTTTATCCTCAAACAGCTTTGTGACCAGTAAATTGTTTCTAATTTCAATACAATATATTTAAATTGCTAGTGAAAATTACCATTTCAGAAGAATGATATGTTTCAGCAGTGAAAATTGTTTCAGTATGCTGTGAGCATTTTATTCACATTTCTTCCTGCTTCTATATTACCTCTATTTCCATTCATCTCAGGAATATCTGTGTTTGGTAAGGTGCTTTTGAATCTAGAAGATAAAGGCACAGCAAGATGTACTGGAAGATGAAACTAGACAAATTCAGACAAAAATAAGATGTCCATTTTTAACAATTAAGGCAATTAACCATTGGAATGCTCAAGAAATTAGGAAATTCTTCATCACTTGTAGTCTTAAATCAGGCATGAAAGTACTTCTATCTATGCTCAGTCCCGGCTGTTGGGTGTGAAGCAGAGATTATTGGGTGAAATGCTCTGGCCTCTTAGACAAGTCAGACTACCCAATTGTAATGGCTTCTTTTGGTCTTAAAATCTAGAATTATGAGGCAGCAGTATTGTGAATTTCCCTGTATGTTTTCAACACTTACATTATGAAGCTTGTTTGACATTTTCTTACTGCTCAGCAGAGAGAACTTTGGACGTGCTCTTAATATTAAATCTAAATGGTTTAGTAGGAGCAGGTAAAACTCTGCAGCTAAGACTTTCAGCCCAGAGGGTAGATTGTCAGTGTTTGACTATAGTGAACAGTCTACCAAGGCACTAAGAATCCTTCTCCAGTGCATATTTATTTTTAAACATTATACTTTAAAATGTAGCAATGTTTTTTTTGGCAGACTGTTTTTATTACTTGAGAGAGGTATTTAGCTGTGCTAGTCTGAAGCCAGCCTCCAGAATAAGATTCCAGAATAATCCACCCAACAAATTCATTTTCTAGACACCATGATGAAGTTTTGCCATGGCCACATCAGCACCACAATATATCAGACACCCACTGACCGCTACAGCTACCTTTTTGCCACCAGCTTTTATCCTAAGCACACTACTAGAACTATCAGCTACAGCTAAGCTTGAAATTACAACTGTATCTGCTCTGATGTGGATTCCTAGAATTACAATACAACCCCAAAACTGTTGCTATTCAAATCAACAAAACCATACTCAGACCCAGCTCTGACCTACTACCTACTGAGCAATCCCCACCTAGTCGAAGATGATTATCTTCCAT
This sequence comes from Alligator sinensis, assembly GCF_000455745.1. Taxonomy (NCBI): domain Eukaryota; kingdom Metazoa; phylum Chordata; order Crocodylia; family Alligatoridae; genus Alligator; species Alligator sinensis. The sequence goes on along the minus strand of NW_005842402.1, from coordinate 867,366 downwards.
GACTGCTATATCTGTGGGTCTGAAAGTGGCTGATGAGACCCATCTGGGATCAACAGACTCTGCTGCAACTTGGGCAAATATTTTTGTAGAGAGTGAGTGGCTCTGGATTCTTGCTTCTGTCCACGACACACTATTTCTGTCACTCCCACTTTTCTACTGCTCCAACATCCGACCTTAAAAATGCAAATGCAGCCTTCGGACACCTGAGGAAACAGGTGTTTGAAGATTGCAACATCAGTTTCAAAACCAAATTCATGGTTTAGCAAGCAATCATGATCTCTATCTTACTGTAAGGAGCTAAGATGTGGACAATGTACAAGAGACACCTCAAGTTGCTGGAGGGGTAACATCAATGCTGCCTGTGGAAGATTTTCCAAACCCAGTGGGAAGACAGACACACCAACATTAGCATCCCCTCACAAGCAAATACCACAAGCACTGAGGTAATGATCATCCAAAATCAACTTCGCTGTCCGCATGATTCAAATGTCTGACTCCAAACTTCCAAAGCAAGTTTTACTCTCCCAGCTCAGTCAAGGCATACACTCAAGAGGAGCTCAGAGAAAGTGCTTCGAGGATGTTCCCAAGGCCAACTTGAAAAAATGTAATATTAGCAGCAACTCATGGGAGATTAGCATCCAGGACAGCCCCAAATGGAGGAACAGTCTGCTGCAAGGATCTTAGTACATTGAGACCTTACAACGACAATAGGAGATGGGAAAGCAAGACCTATGACAATACCAATCCTGAGACAAGGACAATACAATTCCTCTGGCTGTCACCTGCAATTCCCAGCTTAAACACCTGAGACACATTATTAATGACCTCAAACCCCTCTTGGAAAAGGACAGCAGTCTCGAGGTAGCCATGGGGAACAAACTTGTCCTGGTTTACAGACCCCCGCCACCCCCACATCTCAAAACTTTAAAAACCAACCCAAACATGAAATTTCAGAACACAAAATCATCCACAGACTGGACTGTGTTAAGTATGGCCTAAACAGGGACTACAGATTCTTATCCCATTACCTGGATATGCTTTTGTGACTGCTTTGTTCCTGTGGTGACACAGGCCAGAGCAGTCACCAGAGGAGTTTGCCTCTCTCAGTGCTGCTTTCCCTTCCCACGCTCCCTTTCCTCTCCTCTCTTCCATTTCTTTTGTATACGCTGCTCTGTTCAGGTCCTTGCACAGCCTTGAAGTGAACTCATGCTCACAAAAGCTTATGCTATATATCACTGATTTAGTTAATCTGTAAGGTACAAATCTATTCTGCCTTCTTTGTCATTTGAGTAACAATAAACTAAGGGCATATCCTATGCTTTGAAGGCTCACCAAATCTTTGTTCCATGAAAGTTTTTCAATTGACTTTAAAGGGAACTGGATTGGGTTTGTAATGAGAAAGATTTGAGAGTTCAAATTGGCCAGCAATGCAACTAAGACAGGGCAAGTGGGGCAGCAAGCTTGGGTGCCAAACTTTGGGGAGGAAGAGAGCGTGCAGAAAAAAATACCAGTTGCTGCCACAATCAGCCAGCTGTGCTATCAACAGCCAGGAGCTGCCACTGCTCTATGCACTGCCACTGTCCAGGGTGACAAGCCACCCTGTTGTATCTCTGAGTTGCCATTGGTTTCCCAGACAAACCCTACACTAGGGCTGATATTGCTATTTTAAATTACCACCTGGTGAAGAATTTTAATGCACTCTTTTCCAAAGCCTCTATTGTTTCTAAAGACTATTGAAAATTTTGAATGAGCTAAATATTTCTATGAAATCTCTTTCCAGTGTACTAACCGAGGAGTTGCCAGGGTAATTCAATTGGTCCTAGAGGATACATGCGGGCAGGTGGGGATGGAGCACCACTGCCTCCCAGGAGAGGGGAAGATTACAAATGAATCTGACTCTCAAAAACTGAACAATTAATGGTACCGAGTACAGGCAGCAATGCCAGTGCTTCAGTCCAAACTTACACCTCCCCGCCACACCTGCAGAAAGAGGCATGCTTTGAGATGTGGACTATTAGCCAGGAATTCCCTGTCCATGCCCTTGTCTCAAGCAACTCATTCAAACTTTCTGCTTAAGTTTTCCTGTTGATAAAATGCTGATTAATCCTTCATACTTTTACAAGTGTACTGAGGGGATGATCAGTTAAAGTTTCAAAAGGTTTGGAGCGGGGGGGAGGAGTTGTTATGTAAATGCTAAATATTAATACTGATGTTAGTTCTGGGCTTTTCTAGTGCTGTAACTTGTCACAACCCAGTGATTTTGGTGCCTCGGCACGATGGAATTTTCCCGTCACATGAGAGCCTCTTGCACAGCAAAGGTTTTTGTTGCAACAGAAAACCCCGGTGCAAGAGAGTTCCCGCCATTTGAATGCTAATTTGTGTCCCGCTATTGGCCAGTTCTAAATTATTCCTACTTGGCGGCTAGTAATTGGCTTGCTAGCCGTTTAAAATTTCGTGCGACTTCCGCCCAAGTCGGAGAACTTTGAGCACGCTGCAGAGTGCCTCTAAAGAGATCTGACTTGCGGCTGAGCTGATCGATAGACTGATCACCTATCGATTCTTCTCCCCGTCGCCGAGTGCAATCCTCGACGTACCCTTTCCCCGCCGGCTTAATTTGCGGACGGATTAGTTGGCCTGAGCCTTGCCAGCTGGAGCAACTCACATAGTTGTTCAAACGACTGGACCGTCTGCGTCGCAGCTACAAGCGGCATAAGTAAAGTTTTTGCAACCATTAAGCTTTGTCTGCCTCTCCATTCACCAGCCTGCCCAGCAAACGAGTAATTTCGAAAATCACCTCAAGTCAGCTCCGGCTGTCCGAGACATGGGGACGAGGATGGGATTTAAGGGCATGGTGATGGAGATGAACCTAATCGGGTGCTGCCCCTGGTGCACCGGGACCCGCCGCGTAGAAAATGCAAACGACCTATGGGCGCATATCGCTTACCACCAGGCGGTAGAAGGGGATGAAAGAAATATTGATGGCTACTTCTCTGTAAAGAGACAAGAAGCAGTCGTAAAAGAATGGAGAACTAAGCTATCCCTTGGGGAGTTTGGATGCATAATGGGGAGCGACCGGGTCTATTATCGACCCCCACAGGAAACATCAGCCATATCCCTAGCCGGGGTGAAGGTGCGGAAGGCAGAAAAGCTGACCCCCGCTCAGGAGTTCGCTC
>NW_005842402.1:862691-863421 GCF_000455745.1 Alligator sinensis | reverse complement strand
TGCTACTGACTTGAATGTGGTCACGGACAGTGCCCACTGGCCCATCCCGCTCCCGGCGCTTGTAGTGGGACAGGTAACCCACCAATTTCACACCTGGCATGAGGGTCGCCCGCAGAAGGCTACTGCAGAACAACTCCTCCTGGCCATAGTCGGGGTGTCATATCTTTCATGAAGCCCAAGAACAAATCCAGTCGGACTAACAGCAGTCCAACGCAAAGAGAGATGGGCTCATCGCCACCTATCGAACCCCGGGGCAATTCCAACGCCCCTGGAAGCTATAGATGCCTGCATGGAGGTATACGGAGGAGCAAATACTGTTACACTTCGACTCTTCTTGAACCCAGTGGCAGGTCAACCAGTGGGAAATCTCTTAGGCCATCTCCCACGACTGCAGGCGCTCATGAAGCAGAGTGAAGAAACTTCTGATGATATAAGAAACCGATCCTCAGCATACCCAGCCGAAACACTGAGACCTAGACGTCAAGAGTTTAACCCCCGGAGAGAGCCATGGTGGTCGCCTCCAAGAACCCCGAAGGAAAGAACTACAAAGGAAAGGAATATGTTTAGTTTTCTTCTCGCCCGCTCCGGACTTACAAAGACTCAGTTGTGAGTTTTGGAAGAAAGGGCCCCGTGCCATCTGGCCGAAGTATTAGGATTCAAATTCGAAGACCCACCAGAAAATGAATGATGGCCGTCGGCTCTGCCGGCGGCCCTCTCCAACTCAAACCTG
>NW_005842402.1:843197-859358 GCF_000455745.1 Alligator sinensis | reverse complement strand
ATATATATATATATATATATATTGGTTGTTAAAGCTTTGCCAGGTCAGTAAATCCTGAAACAAAGATGCCTTATGATGTGCTCATGTGTCTAAAATCCCAGTTGTGCCGTCGGCAAGGGGGCATGTCACAACCCAGTGATTTTGGTGCCTTGGCACGATGGAATTTTCCCGCCACATGAGAGCCTCTTGCACAGCAAAGGTTTTGTTGCAACAGAAAAACCCCGGTGCAAGAGAGTTCCCACCATTTGAATGAAAATTTGTGTCCCGCTATTGGCCAGTTCTAAATTATTCCTACGTGGCGGCTAGTAATTGGCTTGCTAGCCGTTTAAAATTTCATGTGACTTCTGCCCAAGTTGGAGAACTTTGAGCACGCTGCAGAGTGCCTCTAAAGAGATCTGACTTGCGGCTGAGCTGATCGATAGACTGATCACCTATCGATTCTTCTCCCCGTCGCCGAGTGCAATCCTCGACGTACCCTTTCCCCGCCGGCTTAATTTGTGGACGGATTAGCTGGCCTGAGCCTTGCCAGCTGGAACAACTCACATAGTTGTTCAAACGACCAGACCGTCTGCGTTGCGGCTACAAGCGGCGTAAGTAAAGTTTTTGCAACCATTAAGCTTTGTCTGCCTCTCCATTCACCAGCCCGCCCAGCGAACGAGTAATTTCGAAAATCACCTCGAGTCGGCTCCGGCCGTCCAAGACATAACTATCCTGCCATATAACACAACACAACGCAGGTATATAGAATTAGCCCACCAAGAATTGTAATCAGTTTTTATTGAATGACTTCAGGAGTTGAACTTATTCTATTGTACAATCTCTCTAGAAAAGGTACATGGGGCTCATCACCACAGCACCTGAACACCTTCAGTCATAAACATTTATGTACAGGGGTGGATCCAGAGGCAGGGGTACAGTTACCTTTGACTATATAGTGCAAAGTGACCACTTGTCTGGTGACTGCTTTGGCCCGCTATCTACCGTACCCCTCCTTTTCAAGAATGAAAGTCTGCAACTAAGACTCTTGAGCCCAGAGTCAGTTAAATCCTCTCCCTCAGCACCAAGCTAAAGACAGGGAAGCCTTGTCCCAATTCTACAGACATAACATTGAAGAAGAGAGAGATGGTGGCACACTTAAGCCACACAGGAAGTTAACAGCAAACTCAGGAACTGAAGCCAACCCTTTTGTGTCCCACTCAAGTGCCATCATCACAAATCTGCACTTCTGCCCTTGTAGAAAGAAGTAGAGTCATGAATGTAGAAGAAATTAAATATGTAGAGCTCTTGGAAGATAATCATGGTTGGGTTTTTTTTTAAAAAGACATCACTCAGTTATACACAGAAGTACAGTCCATTAAAGGTTTACTTTGGGAGGAAAAATTACTTGAGAGATCTTTAAATTACAATAAGTGTTCTGAAGTATGTTTGGCAGATCTTCAGTGCATTTATGACAGCTGAAGACATGTTGGAAAAAATTTTTGAATTAATTTTAAATATTGCTTTCTCCCTCTGTGGTTTCCTGTGTGTTGCACACTGTAATTTATTTTTAAAGAGGCAACATAGGTTCTTGCATGCCATCAAAGAAATCCAAAATAAATGCTTGCACCCAGACACTGTTAAAAGGAAAGGACACTGAATTCATTTAAATATATTTGGCAAAGATTGATTTTCCCAGTGGGATTTACACATCTACTTTCTCTAATTATTTGTGAAGTTTTGCCTATCAACTGACAATTTTCTACAGAAGGCAAGCAAAACAGCTTGGCTTTCCTTGACAGCAAAGAGCTTTAATGAAAACTGGTGTGTCACTTCCTTTATCTTCTCTAATGTCTAAGTTTCAGAGAGAAAGAAGAACAGAAGAACAATAATAATCCATTCTTAAGTGAACTTTATAGCCAAGAATATTTAGACTGAACAGTAGAGGAACACTCAATAAATGTATCTATTTTGATAACATTCACCTTGGTTTTTTGTCATCTACAATATTTATCTTAAATGTCCAATTTGTTATCTGAATTGCAGATTAGCTATACAGTGATGAAAAACTCTTACAATTCACCCATTCTTATTGAAAATGAAATATCATCTGCTATTTAGTTATACCTACAACAAAACAAGTTGTTTTTTGTTTTTTTAACATTGACAGGAATTATAAGTTCCTGCAAAAACACAGTACATTGTACACACAATCTTATTAGCTGATTTTGAAAGGAGCTTTTGAAAGGGAGGGGGGAATTTTTTTATTACAATTTCTGCCACTGATAAAACATCATCTAAAAGTTTCATATTATTTAATTTCAAAACCTAAGAGGGGGTAGTCATCAGAAGAATTGATTCCATACAAAATGTGGTGACATTCACCAATATATTGTTTAAGTTGATCATAATAATTTCCTACCTGCTGCAAGACTTCCTGCATATATATATTTATTTTAACATAAAAAAGTTATAGTTGTTTTTGTTACTTAAGTGATATCTATCCATGGCCACAATCCAAGTTTTCACCTTCTTTCATAGGAATGAGCAGTATGCAGATTAAAATAATTGGTGGAATGCATTAGTATTTATTTAAAATAGCATGGGGTTGGCAAAGTTGCACAAGGATGAAAAAGTCTAATAAATGTTTTGAAAAATGTGATTCAAAATAGAGAGGCTTACGATTAATTGATGGAGATGGTGAGGGATAAAATCTGGAAATCATCAAAATGCCAGCTATTGCAGGGAATATAAACTGAAGGGTGCTTCTGTATCTGGCCTTATTAATGGGAGAATTCCCAGTTGGTGTCTTTAAGCCTGAATATAGTCACATACATGTGTTCCTCTCTGGATCTGCTGAGTTTGATAGGGAACTTCTAATTTTTTTTCCTGTTTACAGTTGGTTTCCTGCTGAAGTCAATGGGAAATTTTAATTGCAGAAAGAATGCAGAATCAGAATGAGGTATATAGTCAATCACTGGGTCCTATTACAGAGCTTTTTGCCAAGATCTGGGAATATCACAGGATCTTTGCCAAGTACAAAGAAATCCTCTTTTCTGGAGGGAGCTATGTTCTCTTCCCCAGTGTGCACTGAATCTCTACCATTAGCAGGAGATTCACTGGTGACTAGTGTAACATTTGCCAGTGGATGGCACCTCCTCTATATGTATCACTGTTATTTCCTATTCTAAATAAAGTAGTGCTTTTGATAGACATTACTGTATAACTCTTGGCAAACAACTATTGGCAACCAATGTTGGCAGTCTGAAGTCAGGAAGACAGCAGGGTAGATATGTACCTTATAGACTAAGTCAGAGCAGTATGCTTATGCTATAAATCTCCGACTTAGTTTATAAGGTGCAAACCTACCCTGCCTTTTTCAGGGTAAGAACAGCAATATTCAGCCACAGCCATCTCTGTCAGCCAGGTGGACAGCCATCAGCAGAGAGCCCGCTAGCATGTCATACACTTCCTTTAGACATAAAGGGAACTTTTGGATGATGAAGACCAAGATCAAATATTATGGACAGAGCTGTGTAATGGTGAACACATTTTTTAGTGTTATTGGTCAATAAGTTTGTCTGGCTGACCAAGGAGGAGGCAGTAATCCCACCGTCTGTTCAGTGACAGAATGCAGCTAACCGATCCCTTGGATGACTGCAGAGTGTCTGCCTTCTGGGACCATCTGTAGTATTTTCTCGATCTTGCCTTTAAGTATTTTGGTAATGCCTTGTTAAAATACTATGTTAAAAAAATTCACCATCCAGTGCCTCATTTCTCTCACTCGCTTTTCTGAAAGCGCGCGTTAAAGCCATATTCAATCAGGTATCTGGATTAGCAGCACAGGAATGCAAACAATTTGTCCATTTCTGATTGTTTGAAATAGCACAGCAAAGTGGGACATATGTTAGGATCCAACCTAAGTCCTTTCTTGTCCTTTTCATAGACTCCATTTAAACTATCTGAGATTTTAAACTGTTTGTAAGGAAACATCCCTGGGGCTCTTACTTCAGAGTTTAAGTTTTGACTGCCAACGCTTCATCTCATTTTCATTTTGTTGCATCTACATTTACTTGACATCAGAGAACATTTGTGGCCCTGAGGCAACTTCCTCAATGTGTTCATAACACATGTCCTAGTGGGTGAAGCATACAGCGCAGCAGTTGGACACTTCTCCCCCCTGCAACTAATTCTTCAGGAGCCCTAATCTGCATGGTGCTGAGTGCCTTTTGTGAGCAACCTGAACTCCCCTCCCCTTCACAGAGAGCTGCAGGTCCTGAGCACCTTGTAGGGTTTGAGAGCATACAAATAGTGAGGTATACCTTGACAAATGAGTCTGCAATCCCCTCCACATCTCCTTGAGGAATATACTTGTAAACACATTCAGAGACTTGTCAACCAGCGTATCCAAACTGGCTTCTGGAGGATGAAATATGGCCCTATATATCAAGGTCCATTTTACAGTAATGCATTTTGCTCATTTGTGTTCTGAGGTTTGCTCCGCTTCACCCCTTTATTTAGCACCGCACCCATGGTAAAGCTGAATGTGTGGCCTACAGAGATTTAAAATTCATCCTTTCCTTGCACCTGCCATCTTCCATGAGCATAAAAACCTCTCCCATTCATTTCTGGCCAGCCATTTTTTTCCAGCTGCAATATGCCAAATTCATTTACTATACTATTTAGGACTGCATTAAAATCATTTACAATACAGTTTAGGATTGCCTTTGAAGCCTTTGACCCTGATTTTTAAGTAGCTAGAATGAAGCCAGCTTTCTTCCACTTCCCAACCCAGAGGAAGCAGTAGGGGACTGCTAGTTGTTGGGAACTGAACCTACCCTGCAGTTTTAAAATGAGTTTATTGTTACTCTGCTTGATGCTACCATCCTAACTATAAATAGGAGGCAACAGGGAAATTGCTCCAATACATGCCATGTGACCTTGGATGATTTATGAGAGCAGGAGGGGAATTCTGAGCCAAACTGCAGTCAAACTTTAGCCCAAATTTGAGCTAACTATATGAAAACCTTTGTTTCTGGAAGGAAATTGAATAATATGCATTATGGAAGTCACCATGCTACAGACCTCTCACCTGCCTGCTCAATTTTGAACCAGCTAATAAGCAAGAAACTGACTAGCAGCAGAGAAAAAAAAAATTATGGTGAAGTCATGCAACTTTAAACCAGCTCAGAACAGACAAGAAAAGCCCTGTTCTCAGTTACCTTCCTCATGCAAAAGCCACTTTAACAACAGGAAAGGAGCGTAGGAGAACAGCCATTGTACAGCTCAGCCTATGATCAGCCTCCTATTTTGAAAAGCATTCAAGCCCGAAAGCAGATTTTAAGATTTACCCTTCTTAAACACTTGTGTCACTTCTGCCAACTCTAATGTCTGTAGCTGATCTGAAAACTTGGGTTAATGAATAAGAGCACTAGATCATGCTACAGTGACTGGGCCGATGCCAGCAAATGAGCAAATAGATCACTTATGACTGAAGATCTAGAAGAATGAATGTTTTGTGTGTCTGTATCATTTCTCTTCTCTTCTCAGTGCCACCTGCCTACTCACTTTTCACTTTGTCTGACATTGGACTGTAAAGCATATATACTAACTTAGGGAAAAACATAGATCCCTGTTAGATTGTCCCAAAATACTCCAGAGATGTAGGTGAGCACATCATTTAAATATAAATAGCTGTTTTCTTTAATATGTTGACTTTTACGTTCAACACAGTCAAAGTTTATTAAGAAAACCCTACCTTCGTAGTAGCCATTACTTCATTTTTCTTCATTCCCTCAAGACCTCAGCCATAATGCTGCAACTCAGAAAACTTTCAGTGCAGGTCACTGCAGTCACCCTCAGTCTCTGTTTTTCCCCTTTCTTTACACTCCCTCCCCGCTTTTTTTTTCCAGGAGAGTCCAAGGCCAAATCAAGTTTCAGGGGGTTGATTGCTGGTTTAGCGCAGAACTTGCTCATAATTCTCACTTTTCTGCTTATGTCAAGATGCTCAGATCCTGGCTCAGAAAATAATTGTATTTTTTTTTTTCCTGACCTGATACACCCTTTCCAACTATTTCTTACCAGGAATTGCAAATTATATATTACACCCATTCTCTCTCTCTCTCTCTCTCTCTATATATATATGTAATGTATGTAGATAGACAGGTACATTCCTACAGATATTACACATCCAGAGTCCTTGGCACTATGTTAACTGAACATCAGTGAATTTATCCTCACAAAGAAAGAAATGAGGTGAAACTTACCTGTTACAACCTAAGTTGGTCTGATGGACCTCCCAACCACTGCCTCTGCAAAGCAACTTTACCTTAAGCTCACCAAATACCATTAATGTGGGATATAGAACTGTATGGGATCACCTGGGTGAGGGGGATGTGTGTGAGGCACAGGGGGTCCCAAGCAGCCCCTTACAGGCTAGAATTCTCCTAGCCTGCAAGGGAAAAGCCACTGTTTCCCACAGTTTTATCCTTTAAAGAAGAATCCATTTTTAAAGTTTCTTGATCCATTTTAAAAGTTTGTTAGCGTCCCTTTCATATATTCTTGCGAGCCACTTTTGGGTCATGACCCATGGGTTGAGAAGCACTGTTTTAAACCATTGCTTCACCTTGACCTAGAAATAATCATAGCACCCCCTTTCTCTTAAAGCTTCATCAAGTTCTTAATCAGGGTTGCAAACTATAACTAAAATTAATTAAAAAAATCCAGCTAATATTTCCAGCTAAGATCAGTAAAGTCCATAAAACAACTTTAGCTGTCAGTAAAAACATCAAGCAGCTGTAGCTTGATTGAAGGTCAGACGGAGCACAGGAGCACCACCTGGTGCCTGAGTGAAAGCACAGCAACCTCCCTCCAGGGAGTGTTTTCTTAGCCACGTGCTGCTTCTGCTACATCCCAGGATGCCCATAATATTGCTGGGTTGCAGACAGGCTTCTCTGGAGGGGGTTCTTTGCTAGGACAGGGAAAGCAGGGCAAGTGGGAGTAAGACTGGGAGGTGGGCTAGGTGGGGAGCACATGGTACAGGGGACATCACGGTATGGTGAGGGAGAAGCCCCGGGCCAGGGGAGAGGGGCACAACAGTGTACAATCATTGCTTCAGTTAAGCAACCCCAAATTTTATTTTATTTTTTTCCTGCAATTTTTTTTTTTTTTTTTTTTTTACTTTTTTACTATGGTTAATGTTGAACCTCTAAATTTGAACTCAGTCCTAACTGGGGCCTGGCAACTGGGCTGAAAAGTTACATTTATATTAAGTAAAACATACTGTAAAAAACACATCAACAAAAAAGTTTGGCTGGCAGTAAAAAATTTACAGATCATAGAATCAGAAAATGAGGGTTGGAAGGGACCTGAGGAGGTCATCTAGTCCAACCCCCTGCTCAAGGCAGGACCAGCCCCAACCAGATCATTCTAGCAAAAGCTTTGTCTAACTGGATCTTAAAAACCTCCAAGGATGGAGATTCCACCAGTTCTCTGGGTAACCTGTTCCAGTGCTTTACTACCTTCCTCATGAGAAAATTCTTTCTAATATCTAACCTAATTTCACTTGCTGCAACTTGCTGCTCCTTGTTCTGTCATCTGCCACCACTGAGAACAGTCTAGCTCCATCCTCTTTTGAACCTCCCTTCAGCTAGTTGAAGGCTGCTATTAAGTCCCCTCCTAGTCTCCTTTTCTGTAGACTAAATAAGCCCAGTTCCCTCAGTCTTTCCTCATAAGTTATGTCCCCCAGCCCCCTCACCATTTTTGTTGCCCTCCACTGGACTTTCTCCAATTTGTCCACATCCTTTCTGTAGTGGGGCGCCCACAGTACTCCAGATGTGGCCTCACCAGTGCTGAATAGAGGGGAATAATCACTCCCCTTGACCTGCTGCCCACTCCTTCCAATGCAGCCCAGTATGCTGTTAGCCTTCTTGGCAACAAGGGCACACTGCTGGCTCATATTTAGCTTATTGCCCACTGTAACCCCAGGTCCTTTTTTGTAGAGATGCTGCCCAGCCAGTCAGCCCCCAGCCTGTACTGGTGCATGGGATTGTTCTGTCCTAAGTGCGGGACTTTGCACTTGTTCTTGTTGAACCTCATGAGATTCCTTTTGGCCCAATCCTCCAATTTGTTTAGGTCACTCTGCATCCTAGCCCTGTCCTCCAGGGTATCTACTGTTCCCCTGCCTCCCCTCATCCACCCACAGCTTGGTGTACCCCATCTGCAAACTTGCTGAGGGTACACTCTATGTCATTTTCCAGGTCATTGATGAAGACATTGAACAAAACCAGCTCCAGGACTGACCACTGCAGCACTCCACTTGATACTGGCTGCCAACTAGACAATGAGCCATTGATTACCACTCTCTGAGCCCGAAGCTCCAGCTAGTTTTCTGTCCACCTTACAGTCCATTCATCCAGCCCATACTTCCTTAAGCTTACCTAGGAGAATGTTGTGGGAAACCATATCAAAAGCCTTGCTAAAATCAAGGTATATCACATCCAACGGTCTCCTGGGACCCACAGAGCCAGTCACCTCATTACAGAAGGCAATCAAGGTTGGTCAGGCAGGACTTGCCCCTGGTGAATCCATGCTGACTGTTCCTAATCACCTTCTCCTCCAAGTGCTTAGACATGAATTCCTTGAGGATTTGCTCCATGATTTTTCCAGTGACTGAGGCAAGACTGACTGGTCTGTAGTTCCCTGGATCCTTCTTTTTCCATTTCTTAAATAGGGGCACTATATTTGCCCTTTTCCAATCATCCAGGACCTCTCCTGATCACCATGAGTTTTCAAAGATGATGGCCAGTGGCTCTGCAATCACATCAACCAACTCCCTGTTGGCTTTTGTAGGCAGGTAGTCCCTAACCTGTTCAACACATAGAGGTTGGATCTGATTTAAAAAGGTCCAACGCATTCTGGGGCAGCTTCACTGAGCTGCTCATCCCTTCCTCAGTAGCCTCCCCTACAGTGTTCCCTACTGCTCTCTTTATCTGTGTTTGTGCTTGCTGCAGAGAGGCCAGCAAAAGCAATTGTAAGTGGCTTTACCTCCTGGGGGGAAGGAGAGGAGGGTGGAGTTTTCCAGCTCGAGGCCTGGTTCAGTAGAGTAACAAGCAGAGTTGGTGCCCAGGTAAACCTTGCAGGAAGGGCATTGCATGGTTGCAAGAGTTGGGTGGGGGCATGTGTGGATTCTGAGAGTGGGGCAGGAGGAGGCACCAGTCTTACTCATGCCAGGAACTTCTAAGTAGTCTTTGACTGAGTTATTGCTGCTACCATCACATGTTCTGCATGCCATGGCTGTTACTACTAAAGCAGTAGCAGCAGCAGCACCCACCACTGCCAAGGATTGTTTTGGATTTCCTGACATTACTATAGTACCAGGGCAGAAACTCCATTGGGGTGGGGTGGGGGGGCAATTCTGGCACCCCTCCTAACTTGGCACAGGACAGGTGCCCTCCCCTCTCACCCACCCCTAGCTATACTACTAGCCAGATTGCACCCTCAGGACCATAGGGGCAGAGGCTTGCCGTCCTCTGCTTTAAACCACAACTTCCAGATGATCCATTGACTAGCTGTGCTCCTTTTGACTAATGTGGATTCTCTTTTACAATCTCAAAATATCATTACTTTTCCTGCCTTTTTCCTAGTCTATTCATGGTTGGCATGTTTACACAAGACATTTACTGTGGAGTTGCCTAATTAACTCCATAGTAAATGTTTCAGCATCTACATGTGTGGCTCTGTTAGGCCACAGGAAACAAATCAACTCTGCAGCAGGGTTAGTACTTGTAAATACAAGCACTTACCCTGTTGCAGAGTTTTTTCATGCATAGCAGTACATGTGTAGATGCTGACAGGGTTTGCTGGGGCATGAGGGTGCTTCAGTGAGGGGGCTGCCTACCAGCTAACACCACACTGAAGCACCTTGTCCCCACCCAGTCCCTCTGCAGCACATTGAGCCAGGATGGAGGAACTCTGGGCTGGGAGGCTGACCCCCTGGTCTCCCTGCCCACCAGGGCTGCTCCAACCTGGCTTAACGTGCTGTGGTCCGAGGCACATGTGTAAACACGGCACCTAGGAGCAATTAAGTCTGGTGCAATATGCACTAGTTTATTGCTGTGCATTAATATGCACTTGTAGATGCACTCAGTAGCTCCTAAACCCTTTTCTCATGCTGTTCCTGTTTCAAGGACACTCAAAAGGTTTAGTTTTCTTATTCAAAGCAGTTAGCTCCACCTCTGAAAGCACAAGCAAACCGCATTCTCCAGACTTTACTCTATTTTGCTAATGATCAGTTCCTCACTTCCTGAAATGTGCCTAAAATATCTATCTTCTATCACATCCATACTTACTCCTTGTACTTTACATAGTGATAGATTATTTATATTTGAATGCACAGATGTTGTAGATTAAGCATGATGTTTCAAAGGAACACCATGCCCAAAATGTCTTTATGAAACTTCACTAAGTAACTGCAGTCAACAGGTATGTGCAAAGCAGGCTCCCTAAAGGCACAGTAAACTAGAAACAAAGCCGGCAAAGTTTTTTTTAAAGAAATGAAAAAACCCTGCCACAAACAAAACCACAAAGTTATTTTCTCAGAGTTGTATTAATTGTTTTTCCCCACTAAATGAACAAACACATCTCACTGAAGAGGAAACCAACTTATTCTATACCTACAAACTTCTTTGCTCCACTTATTTCTACTCATCTCTGAAGATGCCTGACCTGTGAGAACTACTGTTCAGATACTTATTTCTTAAAACAAGGTAAGTTGGAAGCTTCACTCTTTTGACAGGTGAAACAAAATAGCAGTTGATTATTTAAGTTTGAACTGTATCAATCTAGGATGCCACTAGGTGCTATGCACAAAGTTACTGTGATGTCACACCAATAACTTTTAAAATCTCTACAGTGTATATATGCTCCATAATGAACACATACACATTGCAGTAAAATTAAATACATTTTCAGAACATACAGAGATGACTTCGGGATTGTTCATTTCTATCAAGGGCCAGTTTGGCAACCTAAAGTTGGAGGAGTAGGTAGGAGGCTGCAACCCTGGAGTGTAAACCAAATAGTGCTGACCTGGATCAGGGGATTAACCTCAATTTTGTTGGCTATGTAGATGAACAACCAGTTCAGAGGTACTGTGTAAAATCCTACCCCTACTGAAGTTAATAGTTCATTTGCTCTTGACTTCAATGGGGGCCAGGATTTCACCTGCTGTACTTGATTAGCACAGTTTTAGTCTCTAACAAAGAACATTTCTTTTGAAATTTCTTGCACTCCATAAATCTACTTTTCACTTACAAAAAAATAACTTGCTTTTGTCATCAAGAGAGGAAGCCGAGATTTCAGGCATTTCCTTATTACTGAGGAACTCTCCTAGTATCTGTAATCATCACAAAACTGGAAAGAGGTTAAGTTTGTCCACTGTAATATGACTGGGTAATTGCTTTCTCCAACTGAAGCCACCTTTAAAATGTTAGGACTGTGGCAAAAAGTTCAAAATTAAATTGAACTTTATTCTAGTTATTGTTCTGTAGATTATTAAATTCAGAGAAGAAAGAGGCAAGCTTTCTACCATCAGCTGGAAAGATCTCACACTGTTTTGCACCTGGCATGAAAATATGTATGTGTTATCACAATCTGGAGGTGCTGTGTTTTGCCAGATGCTGCTTTGTGCTTGCTACCAAAAAGCTGCAAGATACTCCAAAGCTTGCAAAAAGATTTTGTTTTGGTGCTCAGTATTGTAACATCCAGAAGAGTAATGTTTATATATATATATATATAGAGAGAGAGAGATAGAGAGAGAGAGAGAGTCTTCATTTCTTATGCTTACTGGGTGGGATGTGAAAAATCTCTTAGCATATGGGCTTCAAATTTAGCTTTTATCATTTGCAGAGTCAGGACTATGTTCTGATTCAGATGGAAGGTAGAATTTTAGAGAGGTTTACAAAAGGCCTTTGAAAGTCTTTTCTATGTCAAGAAGGCATGAAAACATCTGTTGTTTTCTGGCCAAGGCAAAAACAATAAGCATTATTATTAGGTAAGAAACTTATGTGCACAGAACTGTACAAGTTATCTGCTGCATAAACTGGAACCAGAACTCAATACTGGGAAAATAATTCAGTTACAAAAGTAATATTTTTATTGGTTAATTATTTCAAACACACTCTCACACATCTCAAATCTAAACTACAGAATAAGTATCCAACTGACTGGAAACAATCTAGCATTATTTCTTTGACATTATTCATTTGCATTTCCAGAACTGGGTCCAAGAATAGGACTGAAAGATAGAGATTTTCAAAGCAAGTGCAGGATTTTGCTGCAAAAAGTTCTGTTGAATTAAGTGGAAATTGCCTAGTTTAGACCTCTTTACTTGGCATTCAGAATCTCATCCTGAGAATGCAGCAGCAGTTATCAACAGATCCTCCACTTTGGGACAGTAAAGACATCAGTGCATATTCCCAAGTATCTTTGACTATTCTGGATCTGCAAAGGTTGCACATTTTTTGTTGTTGTATGAAGGGATAGCCGTTCTAATAAACAGCCACACAGGCGCTTTTGTGAGATTGAGATCACTTAACACAATACAGACCTTTCTACATGCCACTGGAAAGTACAGTAAAATTGAGTTTCTTTTCTGTTCAGTGCAGAGCAGGGCAATATAAAAGCAGCTTTTACATTTAGTCCAGGGTCTCAGGCTTTCTTTTGAAACAGCAGCAGAATGAAAATTTAAAAAGCCTTTGCCTGTCCAGGTGTCTAAGCACTGACTGTAACAACATTTCTTTTTGGGGAGCCCATTTTCTTGTAATTTTAAAGTTCAATTCATTTAGGAGTTTAGAGGCTTTGTGACAGCACTTTCCTATTATTGCCCCTTCTCTTTGTTATTTTAGAGCTTGCATTTTGGAAATCATTAAGCCATCTGTAACCGCACCTATGTGAATTCATGCAGTGGCTTTTATTTTCAAGTTTCACTAGGAAACATTGTGTTTGTTAACATAATACTCTGGGCAAAATGAGGACACACCATTACCTAAGTAGGCCTGTTATCTAAGCACTCTCTTGAGTGTAGTATATCCTAGTAACTGGTTACATATGCTGAGGATATGAGCTTGAGCCCAGAGCTTGGAGTCAACTAAGTGACCTGCATTGGTATTGCATCACAGGACACCAAAGTAACAGTTACATTTTGCCCTCTGAGCAACTCTGGAGCCCCAGGTCAGTCGCTTCTATTTCAGAACAAAGAATAAAAGATGGCACAATACATCTGGCTTTATCATCTTCTACTGGTCCTTGGTTCTGTGGGATGTATTACATTTGGCCCATCATCCACCAATCCCTTTACTGCAATTTCTTTGTATTTTCTTATTTTTTCAGCTATTTGATCTCCCTCCTGTTCAACTTTAATTCAGTCCTAACCTTAATTTGAGTTTAATTCACTCCTACCTTGCTTCCTTGAAAAGGAAGCTTGGAGAGTTGTGCTTTGTTGATAACTGAAGCAGATCAAAGCAGTACCAATAGGAGCTCACAGGTGACCCCCCGGCTAATGAGGGAACTAACGAGGAACTAACAAGGGATGGGAACTGACATAAGAGACAAATATTGATATGAAACCTTGAAAGCTATGGACTTCTGGGGTATGAGTTCCTGACAGGAGGCGCTGCTGGATCTGGTAGCTTTTCCACAGCTACAAGGAGAAACTATTTTCTTTCCAAAGGGCCCCTGGCATCCACCTCTCCCTCAGCCCAGTAGCTGACCACTTCAATAATATGAAGTGTCTTTTCTGTCCCCAGTGGGACAGCAAATGCATGCTTTTCCATCTGTTTCCCCTCTTTTTGTCTTATATGGGGATGAAAAGGGACCATGTAGTGGCTTCTGCCTCTGGTTGGGGGGGGATGAGGGGGACCAAGTAAGCCTGGCAGATATAGCCACTGGGTGAGGAAAGGAAGGGCAGGGAGCTGGTGTAATGATGGAAAATGCTCCCCCTCAGTATGTACTACCACTAGCCAATTCTGATATTACATTATGCATCATTTTGCAGTCCCCATTTCTAATATGCAGCCTTCAGGACCTCACTACTGTATTTTCTTGCGTATAATATACACCTTCCCCCCACTAAGCCCCAAACACACACAATTGTGGTGCATGTTTTAAGCGAGGAAGTGGTTTTCTTCACTGGAAAAGAATAAGCGTAGAGATAGTGTGGATGCTATACAGCTGCCAGGATGACTGTTGCTTTTGTCTGGCCCGGCAAGCTGAAGGGGTGGAGTCCCATATTAACCCTTTGACAGCCATAGATATTGCCTAAGCACTGTAGCTTGTGTGTGAAGCAGCAGGTGCCCTGCTGGTAGTATCTTGATAAGGCTGGTGATGTGGAAACCATATTTATAGGAACATATATAGAGACCTACTTACAGTAAAGAATTAACAGTTTTGCAGAAGTCTGAGGCCTAATCTTGTTTAACATAGAATAATCCTATCCCTGCCACATCAGGGAGTTCCTGCTGTCTGCTGCTTCACCCAGGCTATGTCCTGGGATGTGGATGCCACACTTTCTGGACACTGTTCCCAGGAGGACTTTATATTGCAGTTGGCTATAACTCAAGAATTTTTTTTCTACATTCTGTCTTCTAAGAACAAGATGCATGTTTGATTATGGGCATGTGTATGTGAGAAAATATGGTACATATGCATCTTTAGTGCAGGATGAAATTTCTGAGGCCTCTCTCTCACCAGACCATCATGGAGCAATTTCCCATGACTGACTCTTGCACCATTAAGTATGCATAAAAATCACTGTCACTGTAAAAAAGCAAGAGCATACAAAAACTACATAACCATGTCAACATATTAAAATTTCAAGGAAAAAATGTCACTGTTAATTAATCATTCATTCAGGAAAACTATACTGAAGCATGAGTCACCTGATATTTGTTTTGTTGGGATGAGAAATAAGATAAGAGTCAGAGGTTGCTCAGGTCAAGACTGCTTTGGATCTCATGTTCTACAGTCTCTGTAATATTCTTCCCTACCAAGGATAATGGTTATTGCAATCTGAACCTTTTCATTCAAGTTAGATTTCATTGTCTGTATTGCAAGTGGAGTGGCACACATTATTTTTAATGAGATAAACCTCAACAGCTTTGGCCATCCAGAATTTTTTATGGGCAGGAGCTTGAATTAATCTGGAGCTTGAAGAAATCTGGAGCAAGCTGATGTGGGGTTCTATGTACTGTGAAGCAGGAGAGACATTTTAAAACTCTCTGAATATTTTTACTGATGTTTTCATGGCACCCACGTATTTGGAAGGTGAATTGAGGGCCGTGTGTAGACGAAACGAGAGGCGTGTGTGCACGACACTTTAAAGCGGGCTAAATGCTTTTGCACTGCTTTAATGGTGTTGGTATTTGCACGCCTTGGTGGAGTATCGAGCATGAATTTCAGCCGCTGTAGGAAATTCAGTAGTGTAATGTACCTTAAATGACTTGGGGTGCAACAAACTAAAACTCCTTCGAGGAGTTTTAGTTTGCTGACCCTATAGCCGCGGAGCAAAGCACCAGGCTCTGTGCAGCTCTCTGGCTCTGCAGGAAGCCCTGCAGGCAGCCTAGCAGCAGCCTGGGAAAGCAGGCTCCGCACAAGAAAAGCGGTGAGCCTGATCTCCACCCATTGGGACCTGCCTGCCCACCTGAGCTGTGCAGGTACCCAATGCTTCCCTCCGCAATGCCCCCCAGGACTGTCAGAGCTGGGTGCACCAGTCTCCCCCTCCACAGCCCAGGGACCGCTCCGTCCACCGGCAGCTTGTCCTCCCCTCCCCACCACAGAGGCAGATAAGTCAATGGGGTGTGTGCACAACACGGGGGTTTAATCAGCCCTAAATTGAAACGGTATTTTTAAAACCCACCACTTCAATTTAGGGCCCTGTTTCATCTACACACACCCTAAGTAATTAACTTTTGGAACTCATTGCCATAAAATGTTGTGGAGGCTGAAAATTTAACCAGGTTCAAAAGAGGACTGAACAAATTTGTGGATGACAGATCCATCAGTGAGTATTAAATATGATAGTAGGGGTGCAACTTCAAAATTACAACTTCCTAAGCCTCTGAGTTCCCTCTAGAAGCTGTAGGGAGAGAGGAGCAAGAGATGGATCAGTCTGGATAGGCCCTGTATAAA
>NW_005842402.1:827890-843166 GCF_000455745.1 Alligator sinensis | reverse complement strand
CTTTCCCTTAGTATCCACCCTCTGGCGCAGAGACAGAGATAGGGCTAGATGGCCCTGTGGTTTGACCCAGTATGACATTTCTTCTGATGTATAAAAAGAAATGCCAAGTTCCTGTTTTCGCATGGAGATACTTTTTCATATCTGTCTTGAAACACCAAAGTGAAAAGAGCATGCATTTTTTCTTCTACAGAATGTGTTGCACAAATATGGATGATCTACTCTGTGAAAGACCTGTATTTTGCCAATGATAATAAAAGAGCTGCTATTCAAATAGGAAATAATCTAGAATCTTTTTTTTTTTATAAAAGTTTAATTCATTCGTACTTTACATAAGTATTTATAAGCACCTTGTCATTTACTGTCAATTCTAAAAAACAATAGACACTGGAATAGACTCAGTTAACAAAATATGTCAAGACTTATGAACATATGGATCAAGAACTAAGTAAAACACATGGGTATTTTGTACACCAACACCATAACCAGAATCTGGCATTGATTTATTCTAATGTTGCTTTGTTGAGGCCAAAGCTTACATGTCTGTAAACATTAAAATAAACTTTTTACAAACAAACATTTCTTACCCTGAAAGGATATTTGCTGCCTTCTTGTCTTGACCTGTGCTTCAAGATTTGGTGAACAATGTGTTCCCTTAAAACTGTAATGGTGCTTAAAAACTACTTCCAACATTGTGCAAGTTATAAGAAAGGCCATTTGCACATGTGCAGTTTCCTTATATATTCATTTGATCAGTATTTAACTAATGCAACTGTGAAAAACTATACATCTTCAGCAAAACGTTCTGATTTTGGTCCTGTACTTAAAGACCTTCTATAACAGAGTTGTTTACATGGATTTAATTCACAAGCATTTACACAACAAAACCACTATACCAATGTTTCCTGATCTATGCATAAAAAGTATGCCTTCTACTTACACTAAAACATACAAAAAATAAACTACAAAAATCGTTTACACTTGATTTCAGCAAAAAAAGCTTTCTCCAAGAAAAATGATTGTTTTTCCAGCCATCAAAAAAGGAATGCAAGTAAACAATAAATACAATGTGCTTTCTCCATATAGACATATTTACACTTGAGTCTTTGGCTTATGTTTAAATTTCTCTATAAAGAACTTTGTGATCCAGCCATCATTGCACATTAAAACAAAATAAGCCATTTATATATATATTTGCAACACTTGAAACGTATAAAGAATGAATTTTACTATCATTCTGCACTGTGATTTTACTTTAACAATTTATCAAAAGAAAGAAAGGGAAAATTAATACTATATATTCATACATGCAACAGATGGTGGCTCTACTGTAAGTGAGACTGCCACATATACAAACACGGAAAAGTCATAATTTAAGCAAATCTCTTCTGACTCTGGTTTTCATTGAATTTATTTATGTGGCACTAAATGTTGATACTGTATACAGGCATAGAAACAGACTGAGTTCTTCTAATAAGATACACAACTTCATAAGAAAAATACTTTTGCATTTAAAATTTAAAAGTCCCTCTCACTAAAATCTTTCTTCACAGGTTCAAGAACTGTTGTTTAAACAGTTTATTGGGCTTCATATATTTGGTGCACTTTGTCGCATCTGTTCCAACTAAGATGATTCAAGATACTCCAAAGCGACATCATAGCAGAAACGATATTGCTCCTGAAAAGAGAGAAAATTAAACAGTCTAAAATATTAAAGAGGCGACAGATCTATGAGCAATTATATTAATTTCCTACTGTTGTGCCATTTTACTTAATACAAGTCTCACATGGCTTTTCCTTTTTTTTTTTTTTTTAACTCAGGAGTATGCTGCCAGCTCTGACTGAAAATCTCAGCCTACAAACAAGGGAACTGGCCACGGACAGCAATAAACTAATCATTTCCCAGTGTGGTTTGTTCAGCTTCTGAGTTAGTGACAAAACATGTAGTTTTCATGATCTGTCAGAGCATTTCTGTGGTGCAGAACTTCATCCACTGAAGAACTGATAGCTTACGTTTTTAAGTCTGATGGTATTTAGCAGTTAACCAGCATCAACATCTTATTACCACAGCAGGGAAATATTTAACTGTGGTGCTGAACTGCATCAGGCCTAAAGCCAGTTTTTGCAGTTGTGATAATGTAATGTCAAATAGATCAGAAGGCTCATTTAAATGAGGAGATAAGCAAGTACAGCTATGCAAACTGACTGTACCAAGTGTTTATCCTTTAACTAGGTTACTGTTCAATGTCAATACTTTGAGGGCGGGGGGTCAATAAAAGGGAAGGAAGTAGATTCCATTCCATAACCCTTTAAAGCTAAACAAAATGAACCTGCGCGCACGATTTACTGTAGTTTGCAAAGTAAGTCAGTACAATCCATTAGCAGGAAGTGGTGGGGATAACTTTAAGGTTCAGTTCTGCTGTTCATTTTTGTTATCTGATCATCTTGCTGAATGTAGGGCAGATGACAATGTTACATTGGTTTTCCTGGTTTGTTTTCTTACTAACGACTCAACAGCTGCTACCTTTGTTCAAGAGTTCTGAATAAAAACCCACACGGCACAACACCACAGAAACACATACCTACGGAAATTCAGTAACCTGCAAATTGAAACTGCACTGGAATTCGGGGCTATCTTAAACCTAACAATAAATATTCAGATCATTTCCAGAATCACACACAATATACACTGGGGTCTCTTTTTACAGTAGCACGTGTAATTTTCCATGTGATCTAAGGTGCTTTTTTACTCACAGCAGTGAACTAGAATCCATGCAGCAATACAAGCCTCTCTCTCAAAAGTCTACTGCATGGCAAATGAAAAAAAGATAGGGTTGTAGACATTTCTGCAG
Source organism: Alligator sinensis (assembly GCF_000455745.1). NCBI lineage: Eukaryota > Metazoa > Chordata > Crocodylia > Alligatoridae > Alligator > Alligator sinensis. The sequence goes on along the minus strand of NW_005842402.1, from coordinate 840,317 downwards.
GATTACTTGATAACACCTGTTAAGATTCTAGCCATTGTTTCATTCGCCTGGTACCAGTGGACAAAAGTCACAAACAATCATTATGTAAATCATGTCACAGAAATATGGCATGCTTACAATATGGTGGTTTTGTTAATGCTGACACCTGCAAAAAGGGCACTCATGGAAAGGAAAACTGCACCTACTTTGTTTATATGCAGGTTCACAGGGTCAAAAGCAATTTTTACTATGCATAAACTTTGAATGTTTTTAATTTCAATTGAGATATCTGAGCATAGTGCTCTAGGCAGCCATCTGGCTGAGAAAAATGTTGGTATTTGTGACACTGTTGGCAGCATCGGAGTCTAATTGCAGAAATGCCAAACTAATTTCTAACCTGCTTTCGTATTTAGCCCTCCTTAAGGAAAACTAATCATGAAGGACTGATTTGTTTTTCCAAAGGATTTCACATCCAGCTTTTAATTTTAGGGGTAGAAGGAATAATGTTAAAGCTGCACTGGGAAAACAAAAGACTGATCTTTAAGTTAGGCATTAGCCTATAAGGTGCGTTATTACCTTCCTTTCTGCTTGATTTCCAATTAACATGACTAGCTACCTCTCTCTGCTAATAATAATTCAAACAGCAAAAGGAAATAATCATTACAATATCATTTGACTCCTCTCAGGAGCCAGTGTCACAGATGAGCATATCTCACTGGGCAGCTGAGACCCAGATACAGCAGCTACAATTAAAAAAATACAGTGTTTTGTATTTATATATATATTTTTCCTATTTATTAACTTTTGGAATAGCCTGTGTGAGTGAAATAAAATGAAATTTTCTCTAAATATACTGTGTTATCTTGAGAGATTACAGTATACCCATATTGTACAGAATATTTGCCTTTAAAAGTATTAGGTAATAATGCTAGGAGAGCAGTGGCCTTCCGAAATATACAACCCAGCCTTTTATGATGCAATGAGAGCAAACAATAAGCTTCCCAAGTCCAGGATGTATCATTTCCTAATGCTCCACTAATCCAGGATGTTGAACTCAGTGGTAGAATTCCACTGTGGCAGATAGAGCTGGTTGTTCATAGACCCAGTAACATATCCAGGGAGGGATCCAGTATGACAGCTCCTTGGGGAGTCTGTGGTGATGCAGGAGCCCTGTGCTACAGCTACAGCAACAGGAGCTAAATGCAGGGACACTGTGCCATTTCTTTAGCAGCAATGACAGGGTGTGCAGATCCCCCAGCAGCAGCCAGGGACTTTCAGTCCCTGGGGCACGTGAAGACAGGTCCCCCTCCCTAGTTATGCCTCTGCACAGACCCACCTCAGTATGGCTCCAGATGGGTGGTCAGATAAAATGAAGAAAGCTTTGCTTGCTCTCACAGACGAATTCTGATATGAATTGTGTTGCACTGTGAGCACAGCAGAAAGGATCTCGCACTTAGATAACACCACTGAAACAATGAACAATCCCCTGAATCACAAGTGAGAGTGAGTGATCCCAAGTGAGCATATCCACACAGACTGCATATTTTTCACCTTGTTCTCTAGCTGCATGAATGCAGTTCAACATGCTCTAACTTACCGGGGTTTCTACCATGTTTGGCTTACTGTTCCGTAAAGTCTTTACTGCGTGGAAAACATCAACCACACTTTGCCTTTTGACCATTTCAACAACTATGCCTATGGCACAGAACATCCCACTTCGACCACCACCGTTCCTGAAAGCAGATAAAACAACAGAGCTAATGCACCTCTGGTACATACACATTTATCAGTCACACTAATCTGAACTTCTTTAGTTTTGTCAGGTTTTGTGTAGGGTGAGTCCCAATTCTTTTGCACTCCAGTGAATGTGATGTGAAACATTCAACTTTACTGATACAATGATGCTCCTCCTAATCATTTCCTCCACATGTTGGTGCTTTATAACCCATTATGTAGCCTAGCTCTGTTATAATACAGCTTAAATGGGCGGTAGAAATTAAAAGCAAGTGCTATGAATATAAAGTAGAACATTTTTCCATTTGTCTCGTCTAACAGGAATAAAGTGTGATGTATCTTTGATTTGATCTCTGGTTAACCTTCAGATAAACCACTAATTTGATTTAATATGATTTCAAAAGGTTTGCAGATGTGCTGTTTTTCGCTTAAATTTAAATTACACAAAATTCCAAAATTCTATGGACACTGTACTGGTGACCCACAATGCTGTTACAGTTAAGCATCAAAAAGTATCTCTTTGAGCATCTAATTAGAAATCTCTTTGTATGCATTTTATAACATTTAAAATAATATAGCTTTTAATAAAAGCTAAAATTTAAGCTTTAATTTGAAACATGGTACAAAATAGATTAATCATATTCTAGTCACAGAGGGTGCATCTACACATATAAATAATGTGATGTGATACACTCCAAAACTATCTTTGCTGCTCAGAGTCAAGTGCTCCTGGGTGCAGCGTCTGCATGTCCTCTCAGGACAACAGCAGTTTGAGTTGGGGTAGAGCAGCCCTGGGCTAGCAGCAAGCTTGGGTTAGCCCCTGGCTCTGAGCTGAGATGTTATGCGGCAGAGGGGCTGTCTGGGGCACGAAAGTGCTAAAGTGTGAAGCCACACAGCAGGCAGGCCCTGAACATTAGCACTCTCATGCCCCAGCCAACCCCTGTCACCGTCTACACACGTGTTTCGGTGGAGTAAATAACTGCGCCATAAGTCAGTACTATCCCTGATAATACTATGTTATGGTGGAGTTAATTAATTTGCTGTACCCTATTATGGGTGCACATGTAGACAGTAACACTTTACTGAGGGGCTAATTAGTCAATGCTGCAGTAAAGTGCACATATAGATGCACCCTAAATGTACAAAAAGAACGATTATATTGACTTTTTCCCCTGAAAGTAACTTTTTAATGGTGGTGTTGAGGTGCTATTTTTACGTGATGGTCCAGGAAATGTGAGACATGAATTCTTGTGGGTCATATCTTTTACTGGGCAAACTGCATGGTTGGGAATAGACACAGTACCTGAAATACCTGAAAGCTTGCCTATCTCAACCAAGTAGTTGGTCCAATAAAAGATTGGTGACACTGAATTCTTACATCTTTTTTTTTTAAATGAACTTCTTACTCTTATACATGTGATGAACTTAAGTGTTTTATCCCCTTTTTAAATTGTAGCACTAAGAAATGAAGGTACTTTTTCCTACATCATATTCCTGCATCATTATGACAGATATGCTCTACGAAGTCCTTCAACTTCACAAACGCATATTCTTTGTCCATGATGATACCAAGTCCTGCAATCATGTTGGAGAACTATGCCATGTATATATGAAAAGCTATAAATACTCTATTGCCACTTGGTACAAAGGAGTTTCCTTCTGGAATAATTCAACAGTGCAATGGTACTGGATCAGAAGACACTGGAGTACTCTTATAGTTGCCTAGAAAAAAACTGCCATTACATGTAAATGGAGAATATAAGCAACTCTGAGAAGCTCTAGGAAAAGAATATGCATCTAACAGATAAGATTCAAACTACCATGATACCAAGGCTCTTGTCTAGAAAAACCCGGGTGTGAGTGAAAAGTAATAAAAGTGACAAAATGAAGGAAGAGTAAGAAAAACGACATGTGCAGAAGGAAGTGTGGGGTTGAATTTAAATTAAAAAACTGGATTCTAAACAACAGTTAGAGTTGGTGCCATGTACCCAGCTGGCTTTAAAGAAATTACTCACAGACAGTGAATGATCATCCGGCCCTCCCCTTCTTCACATTCCTCTTGCCATTTTTCAACCTGGAGAATTAGCTTCAAGAATGAACGTTTGGAAGCTGGTACATCTCTGTGAGAAGTCCATCCCAAATATTGGAACTGCTGCACCATCAGATAGCCTTCCTGGGGCTAAGAGAAGACAAACAACTTCATGTTAACAAGGCATCTATAGAACTGAGTTCAGGAAACCAAACAGACCAAATGTGGAACCCAATGAGAAACAGTACACATTATGGCAAATGCCATTCCACACATGTGCAGAGCTGAGTATGCCTACAAAGCAAAAGTGTAAGGGTCCCACTGCAGCAGAAGCAGGTTACAGAAGAAAATGGTCTGGAGTAATTTCTGTCAGAATGAGACAAAGTTTGTTGGGCCATTATTTTTTTCAATGCCACAGTTGTTATAGGGGTATATCTCTGGGTTCTAAAAGAAAAATCTGTTTTTTTTTAATTAATTCTGAACGGCCCTCTGCATAGTCAAATCATGGGATTTCTGGACCTTATAGAAAAACAGAAGTGGCCACACACTTCCATCTGTAGTTCTTACCCAAATAAACTATTTTGTTATAAATTATGAATTCTTTTGGCTCAAATATGAACGGTCACAGCCTTTTCCCATTTTGCCAGCCCATCACATTTGGATGGTCCTGGTATAACTCTCTGACCCATTTCCACACTAGACTTGAGATAGGAAGAGTGCTGGGTTGGGCTTAAAATATCTCAAGCAGCTCTGCTCTGCCTCGCTGCCCTGAAGAATAACCTACTCTGTCTGGCTTCCTGTAGCAGGGGCAGGCTTAGAAGAAAAGAGATGTGAGAAAGAAAGTGTCAAAAGCAAGACCTAAAGGAAATAAGGGAACAGAAAGGAACAAAACATGTTAAAAGCCAAAACACAGAAGCAGAAAGAAGAAAATGAGACTAAAATGAGAACTGAATGAAAGAAAGAAAGAAGGACACTAGAAGACAGAGGATTATAATTGTTTGTAGGTGTTCTTTTGCTTAACAGTACTGTATTTCCCTGAAGGAGAATAAGAAATGGGGATGAAAACATTTTACTTAAGACTCATCACAATCTGAGTGTGGGGGTTTGGATAAAAAATGGCCAAAATCTAAACTAGGTCTGAGTTCAGGGTTTAAAAAAAAAACGCAACAAAAAAGTCTTTGCAAAAACAATAACATAACATATTTCCCTTCAATGTTTTAATATTCAAGAAAGGTGAAGAGATATGCTAGAGACACAGCTCACTGTATTCAGAGCTTGATGGTTAAATACAAGACAGAACAAGTGAGGGGAATCAACCAGGAATAGTTACAAAGGTACGAAACCTGTTGGTAAATACAACATTTTTTTTCACTTAGTTCTTGTCCGCAACATGGCAGAAGTGAGCTTTCAGTGATCTCAAGGAGGAGCTGGTAGCTAGCTAAAAGGGTTTGAGAGGACATCAAAACAACAGAGGAGAGGATAGCATAGCAAAATGCTTGACTGGGTGAAGGAAATGAAACTGCATTGTTAGTGGAGCTGTAAGGAACAATAAAAATGAAGATCAGGGAAAAGTGGTGCAAACCTTAAAGCCAGCCTAATCTGAAAAGGCTTTTCACACAGGCTTTGCAGACTGTCAATTTGTCTGCTTCATTTTGTAGCCCATACACTTCAGAGGTGGTAACTATATACTATATTTACCCAAATCCAAGGCAACACTGAATTTAAAATGAACCCCACCCTCCCTGAACACCAATAATTAGATTCCATCTAATTTATAATTTTCCATGGATTTATTTATAATAATTCCATGGGATTATTATGAAATCTATACTTTTCCATGGATAGAATCTAATTAGTTGAGGGTCATCTTAAATTTGTCCTCCCACAGCTATGGCTAGAAAAGCAGCCAGGCCCAGACACCTCCTCCTTACCCTCTTTGCCTCTCCTCCTTGTACCTGGCTGCCCTGCCATTTGCTTCCTGCCATGTTGGAAGCTTGCTGCCTGCTCTCTGCCCCATGCTGCCTGTTCCTTCCCCCTGCTACCTTTCCCCCCTGTCTGTCCCCTGCTGTCAGTGACCGTGCCCCCCACCAGTGCCTGCCCCTCCCCGCAACCTGCCCCTCCAGACCTTTGCATCCCCCATACCTGCCCCCACTACACCCATCCCCCCCATCCCCTGCACCCTTACAAGTGGTGAGAAATTCTATTTGAAACTGCAATAAACCTTTAATCAAGTCTGTGGGAGTGTGCTAATTAGCGTGCTCCAGCCAGCCTCCATGTATTAGCATCCCTGGGCTCCAAATTGGTGGCAGGGCCACTTTAAATAAAGCTCATTTAATGGGGATACATAAGATGCTGCGGGCCCTTTAATTAGAATGGCTCCCCCTCTATCCCCGGAACACATTTAAAATGCTCAGAATGTCTTAAAAACATCACTACTGTATCTTAAATACTATTTAAAATACAAATCCATATATTCACCTAATAGTGTTAACTAGTTAATTACTATTAAAATAATGCTTACTCTTGTTAGATTGCATATCCTGAAAATTCTGTTTATCACATCACAATCCATTGTACAAGACATGCATTCTACTTGAATAGGACCATATCTCAGCATTCCTTCTTCAGGCCAATATTGTGGGCAGCCCTGTACAAGGATAAAGTAGATATAATTAAAATTTAAGTTATATTATCGTATTTGCCTGCAATTGTAATACTTGGTCTTGACAGAACAGCAGTAATATAGTCATTAGCTGTAATTAGCTAATAAAAACCTTCGTCATGGAATATATAGAATGTAATGACATCGTAATTACATGCACTCTATTACCTAGTGAAATCACATTGATTTATTAATTTGTATACCAAACGCCACCCACCCCATGCACCAAGCTAACCTGTGCTAAATCAACTTCATTCAGCATCACAAGAGAGGTGCAGCCATAGTCATACACTAATCTCCAGAAATCTTTCACAGTGTTTGGCAAAGGATGTTGTGTAACTATGAAAGCAGCTGGTTGCCTGTAGCTCTGTAAAGAAAAAATACTTTATCAGTATTATTAAAGAAAGCACAGAATAACTTTCATGCAAATTCTGAAACAGAAATATATTAGACAACCAAAACAAACCACTTAGAAAGCAACATATTTTAAAGTAAGAATGTATTGATCACTGTATTCATGCTTTAAATTTTATTTTAGGCATATGCCCTGTTAAGCTTAAGGTTTTCACACCAATTTGAGGACCTTTTTAAAGACTTTGCTGAACTGAGGCATATATGACATCCACTCATCAGAGTTTTGGATTACTTTATGATACTCAAAAGAGATATTATCCTATTTCAGAGGGGAATACTAAGGTGGAGAAAAATTAACTGATTTACTGGAGCCAGGAAGGTCTCTGACTGAGTTACCCAGATCTTTAGTACTAGTGTCACAGCTCAAATCACAAGACCATCTTTCCTCTACTACCTGATCTTACTCATTTTTCTGTTTTTTAAAGGCTTTTCCTTGATCTGACACCAGGAAGATTTACAAGTTGCCTAGTAACTTTTAAATAGTTTTTTTGGAAACTTTTTTTTTCTCTCTTGGTTGGAGTTGGAGCCAGGCTGTGAGCATTGCAATATTTTCGCCTGTGGAAGAAGTTGACAGGGTACCATCAGGCAGCAACACCACACAATTACAAATCCGGAAGAATACTGCTACACATCAACTGATACACTAATTTAAAATCACAGGTGTCAAACCTGGGTTGGATCCTGTCCGCAGAGCTCCTTATGGGCTTGATATAGACTGCATTGAGCTTTGCAGGCTGAATCAAGACCCACTTCCAGGCTAGGGACAGATATTACACAGAAAACGGTATAAGTGATTGGACACCAGTTCAAATCTGTAACACAACAGTAGTTTAATGCACTAAAACAACTTTAAAAATGGCCAAAACCGGTTTAAGATGGGTGTAGTATCAGACTTAACTGATTTAGGTTAAATAACATTATTGAACTTCTGTTCCAGATCCCCTTCAGCTTCAAGTTAACTCATTGTCTGTCCCCCACATCCCAAGATGCTTTGCATCTCCCCCACAACTCTTCCCCTCCCTACCACAGGGTGGGTGGGCTAGCCTTTGTCAAGCTGTCTTCATCAGCTGAGCAGGTAGGCATGTTCTAGTGCCTCCCCCTCGTCCCAACTTCTGGCCTAGGCCACTGAAAGTGTAAGGCTGCATTTCTGGAATCAAAAGTGAATGTCTCTTCACTTGCTTATTGGTTCAATCTACGCAGCTTAGACTAACCTGCGAAGACTGAACTGATTCAGACTTGGGCTTTCTGACTGCCTGTACTTAGCCCCAGTGATGGGGCAAGCAGCAGCAAGGGGGTTACCGCAGCCTGCTCACTTCACCCCTGAATTTCTGGCATTTCCAGGAGTCCCACGGGCTGGCTGAAATGTTGCTTTTGGGGCAGCAAGCAGCTGATAGGGGAGCTGTGACAGCAACAGCTGACTGGGCTCACTGACAGGCTCCTGTGAGGGTGCGGGGGGAGGGGGTAACTATGGAAAAGCCCCCTATTGCCCCCTGGCTGGAGAGCACAACTTAGTGAGGATTTTGTAGCACACTAGCCAGGGAGCTCACAATGTGTGTATATTCCCATAGACTTCTATTTTTGCAGCTATACAAATGAATGTGTGCACATAGCCATATTCTACTCATACCATCACCCAATTTTCCAAAATTAAACTCATTGCCCAAAGCTGTGCTGGACAGATCCCATAACATAATTTTTGCCCAGGCATTTAATAAAACTATCATTCCAAAGATAAACACTCTCTCTCTCTCACAAACAGTATACGCTATATTGTAATAGCTAGTTTCAAATTCCCACATACAGCCTCAGTGACCTTATGAAAGCCAGGTACAAACCTTCCATTTTTCTGGCATAATAGCTGATTATATTGAGCAACTTTATTTTGTCATTTCAGATATTTCATATATAAACTTAGTTAAAGCTCTTGGATTAACAACATGATATCCTGCTATTTATCAGTTTGTTCCAGTATCTTTCCCTGACACTTCAGTTTTTAACAGTAATTCATTTTTTAAGGAAAAAAAAAGAGCTGTACATACTTAGAAATTAGGCGACTTATCTAGAAGCTTACTGTAAATTCGTATTTAGATGCTTCACTTTAGGAGATGGCTAAATTTGAACATTTTAGTGATGTGTGAGCAAACACACATAGGCATACGATGAGCTGCATTATCACCCATATACTTTTAATTGTCTCAACTCTTCCCTTCTGCCTGCTAAATCATTTTTTACCCTGGGGAATACTGCAATCATTCAAAAACTCCAACTAGCTTTACACAGCTGCAATTCAAAATGGAAAAGCCCCTCTTCCAAAAAACCAAGTAAACAAACAAACAACCCACATACCCCTTGACAGAAATACTTCCTTTTTTCCCTTCCACAACAAATGCAAAATTTCTCTCAAAAAACAGGCAAAGCTCAGATGAACAATATTGCTCTCTGAACCAGAGACAGATTTTAAAGGTTTGGTATCTTGTGGAAATTGGCATTTAGTACTTTAGTAATACTATTAAAAAGATAAGATTTCTAGCTTTCTGGTGGTTCTCACGAGGCCACAAGTCTGAGATATCAGACCTTGTAAAGTAATGACAAAAAAGTTAGCAGATTTTGAAAATACTACCAAGATTTCTCCCTCCCTTCTTTAAGACTGTTTTGCTGAACACTACAGTAAGAAAGAATTACCCTTTCTTTAACCAGCAAGTGCTCTCTCTCATATTACACAGCTTTTCATGGCACGTTATGTAGACAAAGGAGATAGTCTCTTACGTCCATAAGAGCAGCATTGATATAGTTGCTGCTCTCCCCATCAATAGTAATTAAGAAAGGCAGACATCTGTCAGGTGGCAGCGTATCCATGAAGCGATTCTTGTCATGATTCCTTGGCAAGCAGGCTATACTGCAGTCTTCAGCTTGCAGCCGAGGGGTCACAGAATTCAGAGTCTAAAAGACAGAGGGGAAATAATGTCACATTATAATGCATCTTGAACATAATGACCTGGAAATTTACTGCTTTATTAAAAATGTGCACTGTAGAAAGCACAACAAATCTCAGGCAAAGAAAGGCATGTCTCACATTGGGAATCTTGCTGGAGTTTTTCAGTTAAAGTCAATGAGAACTTAAGTGTGAAGAGAAGTACAAACTGGTGAATGCTTCCTTCCACCTACATCCTCCCCAAAAAGGAGGTTGAATAAAGGAAGGAAATAAAGAAGAACCCTATGTATCCCATACGAATTGTGACTCAATTGTTTAAAATGCAATATGATGCCCCATCTAGTTCAAGGTCAGTGTTATGAAACTATGAAACTATTCATTATAGTTCCCAGTCTATTGCAATTACAATCAAAGAAAGTTATTTTATATTTAAAAGCGCCTCTGTAAAGTACGTAATGAAAGACATGGGTGCTGTATTTTGTTGAATATATGAAAGGGACAAAGGTTACGATCTTGATAAGAAAGCCCTTTTCCTTAAAAGGTATTAAATGTACCTAGAGGCAAGGAAGCTGCCATTACATGAAGAGCTAGCAGTAACTGCAAATACCTGGAATTCATCTTTGAGATGTGAAGAGTTTGTTTGAGAGTCTATTCTAATCATATCAAAATATGCAGCTTTGAATTCACAGACAGGGATGGCAGTTTCTCCACACAAGCAGGCTTCTAGAATGGCATCATGAATAAAAATGTACTGCTCCTAACCAAATGAGGAAAAGGAAAAAAAGTTCCAGCAATTTAAAAACAAAATAATATCTTTCCTTCATTTATGATGAGCATATCTTCCTTTCTCTATAAATCTTATTCAAAGCAGCTTCCATCAATCCTTTTTGATATTGCTTTTGCACCTTTAGTAGAGTACATTCTTTATAACTGGAATACAGTTAAATCAAGATGTTTCCCTCAGAACCAATTTAAGCCCAGTGAAATTTAAAAGCTTATGTACAGTAATTTGCTTAATGGGGGACTTTTCAGGTGATTTTGTGGTGCTTGGGTCTGCGTGTATATCAGTGTTATGCTAGTGCTGCTTATTTGCTTCCTTAACAGCAGCTTTAAGCCCTACGATACCTACAAAAATGCATAAATTAATTCAAGCATTGCCTGCTCCTGACAATTACTTGGCATATTCCATGCACCTTATGTCTAATAAGTGGGCGCTGGGCTAGTAATAGCTTTTGCACTATTCCAATGCAGATGATGCTTCCCTTAAATTCTGTTGTCCTGTCCAGTGCTGATTTCAGACCTAGACAATTAATTATTCTTCCATCAGCATCTTCTTTTGATTATTTTACAACTCCTATTGAGAGGTAGTGGCATCACAAAACTGGTAATAAACAAAAGTAGTATGTCTACACAGCAAAACAAAGGGGTGATTGTAGCAAGTGCTATCTATGCTAGCTTAATTTCACCAGCACAAGTGACAATGGCGGGAAAGTGCATCATGGGTGCTGGCAGATGCTAGCAATCAGTGCATATCATCAGGGTCCCTGGAGAGATTGTATTCTGGTTCCTAAGCATACATTCCTAGCACACAGCTTCCTACTTGTTCAAGTTCATGCCGCTGCCTCTTCACTGCTATGCTTACCTGTCCTGACCTACTGGTGCCCATATTCTCTGACCCAAGGAGCTTAAAAAGAAAAGAAAGAGAGTAATGGGAAATTGGGAGAACAAGAGGAAGGGACAACAAAGATGACAGTAAGATTACATGATGACTTGGCAGAGAGGTGGTAAGCCATGTTAGTGTAAAGTCAAGCAGAAGGTAGGGCAGGGCAGCATCTTAGAGACAACTCATTCAGAAAGGCATGAGATTTTATAGGCAAAACAATTTTGTTAATTTTTGTATCTGATGAAGTATGTTGTTGTCTATGAAAGCTCATTCCTCTCTGCACCACTTATTCTCTAGGGCCCCTAACACAAGTTACACTTAAGATGCGATTACCTAGTTAATTGCTTCTAAAATAGTTACCTGGCAACACGTTAGTGCAGTTAATGGCATGATGAAATAAGGAATAAGCCAAAAAAGTTATTATAGAAAATATTTGTAATAACTTTCTGGCTGGTTCCTATCACATCACTAATTGAACACTGTCTTCCCCCAGGGCTGGCAGCCCCATCATCTGATTTGCCCCCATGGCTGGGAGCCCAGATCAGCTGATGGGGCTCCCAGGCATGAGAGCATGTAGTGCACCCCCATGGTTGGGATTCTGAATCAGCTGATGGCTGCCAGCCTCAGAAGCAAATGGTGTACTAGGGCTGGACGATCCATCAATTGATGAGGCTCCCAGCTGCTGGAGCTTGCTTGATTCTGGGTTTTCTCTGCACTGGCAGTAATATGTGATGGGCTCTGATGCTCAATCCCATAATCATGCCTCTTTGCCATGCGTGTTACATGGCAGGAGGTACAATTGTGGGGGTCACATATCAGACTCCACCATGCCTTTAATTTCACATCTGCCAGGGGTGTAACTTGCCACCCTGCTCAACCACAATGACTTTCTCATGGGGGTTCTGATTATAGCTTAGTTATTAGAGTGGTGTTTTTTGGGCTAGACTGCTGAAAAAATATTAAGGGAACTGGTAGAACTGTGAAGATGATGAGGTGATGTAGCAAATGGGGAAG
>NW_005842402.1:797900-827880 GCF_000455745.1 Alligator sinensis | reverse complement strand
AGTTTGAAGCAGAGAGGGATGAGCTGGGTAAGTGGCAGGTCTTGTGAGATCAGGCAGTCATAATGGTAGCATGCTGTGCACAGACTGAATAATGCTAAAGTCTAAAGTAACCAGCACTGAAGACAATGTATAGGGACTATATGAATGCTAGCTTCTTGGAATTACTGCTTTATAATTGGGACGTCCAGAGGGACAAGAAGAAAGGATTAAAGTCATATCCTTTCCCCAAAATCCTCCCACATGGACTGGGGTATTTGGAAACTACGTTTTGTTAAACCCTTTTCCTGCCTCCCAACCGATTCTCCAGACTCCTAGTTCCATGGTATTTTTCTTACCTAGGACTTCCTCTTATTGAAGGTAAATGGTTACTCTCCCAGGGGTATAGATGAAGGATTCTACTCTATTGATTATAGGATTCAAATCTGCCCTATTGCATCTAGGAAATTATTTGTTCTATTTTAGGTCAATACCATACCTCTGTCTGGACCATATTGATGCGACGTGACCGTAATGCTTTGACACAATTGTAGATATCCACAACACCTTCCCTTTCTGCCATGTCTAACATGATATCGATCACAATGTAACAGCCTGTTCGTCCAGCGCCAGCACTATAAAGAAGTAGGAAATAATTTCCAACCCAAAAAGTCCATTTCACAAACTTTACCAACTTTCACTGACATTTACAACAAAGTGCCTGAAACATTTTGATGAAATGCAGAAGTTCTCATATATTTCTTTTCAGCTTCCCCTTTTCTCTGTATACTGACATTTAGATACTTATGAAATATATATAAAAGCAAAAGCAAACACTTCTCATTGGAACTCATATGTTAAGTAAAAACAATAGTAGTGAGGTTCCTTTTTATTATCTCAAAAGGTTTCTTTGCAGCCTAGGAATAGTAAGTACATTTTAGCAGACTTTTTATAGAGTCTGTTAAAACGTAAACTCTTTATAGAGTAATATTTGTCAGCTTCCCTAAGGAAGATCAAACGTGACTTCCCCCGTATAAAAGTTTTAAAACAAGATGGTTAAGGATGTATTTTACAGCCATTTTCTCAAACTCTTCAAACTCTGGTTTGTCAATTACAACTCGTTTGTGCTTTTTAAGCATACATAGGATTCTTCCCTGCTTTAGAAAAAAACAAAATCTGTTGCAGATATTTGCAAAGAGATTTCATGCAATCTGTACAGAATCTGCAGAATGTCATTAAAACATCTCATAATGTTTGAGGGAAATTATATTTCAATGAAATGTTCCCCATACTTCAAACTGCAATATTTGTAGAGGGAACATCACAGAAAAAAACCTCTTTGTAGTTATTGCCATGACATCCAGTATCCAGACTCACTTGAAAATATTGCTTCACTTTTACTTGCATTTAATTTACTTAAACTTATATTTCCTTAAAGTTCATTTTAAATCTCAAAGAAGCTGCAACAAAAAATGTCACAAATTTTGCTCTACATCAACTTGAACGATAGCTTACTGTACCAGTACAATCTGATACTGTTTTCAGAGGAGGGAGGGGGAAAGGGTTTTCTGTCCATAATACCTAGGGAAATTCTACTAGAATCCAGCTACATTTGTGGCTAGATTAGTCTTGCTTCCAGTCCAAACAAGGACTTGAAGAACCTGAGCCATTCAAGAAGTTAGACAACAACTACTCTACAACGATCAAAGATAACACCTAGGCATAGTTTCATATAAAGCTGCTGAAAATTCATCTACCTCTGCTTTACGCACCTGCAATGTACAACAATAGGCCCAGCACTAGGAGGATTAGATAATTTGACTCGTCGTATAAATGAAAGAAGGCCTGTAGCATTGTAAGGAACTCCATGATCTGGCCATCCAGTGAAGTGGAACTGCTTAACTTCACGGATTTCATTGTAACCTCTCTGTCAAGACAACAATCTTTTTTTCAGAAGAGGGTTTAGCGCTCAATATTTTCTCTGAATCAAACAACAACAAAACTGTTAAACAAAACTGTTAAAAACTATATGTGGTTTTCATAAAATATTTTAAGCAAAAACCCCATAGCATTCCTTCATTAAAAACTTATTTAAATATAGTATATTTATTAAGAACCATGACAACTCCTGGACCTCCTTAGAATATTAACGAGAACAGAAATGATTTCAAACATCTTGGCATCTTATCACAAGAGGCTCATAAAGATGACATAATATGTTTCCTTGAGAACATACTGTAAATCTGAAACCCATATTTATAAAATGATACTAGTTCCATCTACTGTAGATTAAAAGTCCCATTAATTTTGAGCATCCATAAAAGCAGCAGAATGTTACTGAAGTTAGTCCCATCTCTTACCTGATGCAGCAGGATATTAGAAACATAAGAACTGCCATACTGGGTCAGACCAATGGTCCATCTAGTCCAGTATTCTGTCCCCAGCAGGGGACAGCCTTCCTTCTGCTGGAGTCACTGACCTGCCACCAGTCAGTGGCTGCTGCCCACTGACCTGCCACAGGATCCTGGTCCCCACCTGGGCTTGGACCCATGCTGCCCTACCCCAGTCAGTCCCCACTCCAGCCAGAAAAAACCCTCCACTCCACCTCTAGCTGTTCCGACAACACCTTTGTGTCTGCCTTGATGTGGCAAGTCCTGTGTTCTACTCCCTGGTGTTTGTGACCAGCTAAGTAAGCCAGCAGTGTGTTTCCCTCCTCCCTCTTGTGTCTCTCCATGTTTATCCCCTGATGCCAGCCAAAGCTCCAGCCCCCTGTCCACCTCTAGATCCCCAGACACGGTTGCCCAAAGCACAGACCTCCTAGCTGAGACCTTCTAAAAACCCTGCAGCTGGTAGTGCCAGCAACTGAGGTGCCTTTGATATACTGGAGAATCATCCTGGCCAACTTCATCTTCATCGGGGACCTCCTGGATTATGCCAGGCAGCAGTGGGTGGATCTCTCTGCACTGGCCCAGTGTATGGAGATGACTCTGCTGCATGCAACTTATTGTTTACACCAGGAGGGAACAGGGTATATCTAGAGTGACCTATCCCCAGTTCATTACCCACCCTGGAATTCACCATCATTGGTTTAGAGATACCAGTAGATACATCTCTCCTGTTCTGTTTAACAGTTATTGATAGAGCTATTATCTATGAATTTGTCAAATCCTTTTTTTTAACCTGGCTATACCACAGGTTAACTGCCTTCCACGTAAAAAAAGTAACAATGCCTAAAATGGTCGGTTTCTACCCCAAGGAATGGCAGGTAGTTAACAGCAATATATTTGGTCCCAGAACAGATGTTGACTATCGATGAAGGAAAGGGAAAAGAAGAAATACTATTAACAAAATATACTAAGGTACAAGGGTTATGGTAATATACATGACAAGGAACCACTGATGCTGACATATTCCTCTTAAGGCAAAATAATATTTACTGCTTTATTGAATTGTAAATTAGGCAGGATGATTTGTTATTCTATTTGAACAGGTGCAAGTCTCTGCTTAGCATATTGAACTGCTGGGAAACAATATTTTGAAGACATCTTTCAAAGTACTTACCCTTTCAAGGGTGAATGTCCTGACTACGTATTCTGCAAGTGGTTCCATTTCTATGCAAGTAACTTTGAAGTCACCATAAACTTCAGTGTCATCAGGCCAGTACTTGTAGCACTTGACCTAAATACAAAATTAAAAGGTGAAAATTAAAGCACGAGAAAATGAAAGCAAGATAAATGGTAACTAAATATGCTATGATTTATTTACTTCCGAAATGACACTGCCATAACCTGATCTCCATTGGGGCTCACATACACTTAATACCAATCAGGATTTCCCATAATTTGAAGGAATTTACAACACATCATACTACTTTTTAAGGGTGTCTATACACATGCTCTGGGGTGGGTGGGAGGGGTGGGGTTTAATTAGAGTAGCTCTGAGAGCACCTATGTGCCTTAAATGCAGAGTTCCGTCATGTGTATAGGTGCCCTAAATGCCCAATTAGATTTCTGAAATAGTGAAACTGAATTCCTTAACTTCTGAGATAGGTGATTTAAAATCTGATTTCTACCTTATACTAAAGATACTGTGTGCTTGTTCTTTAGCCAGGTAGTTATGACCATTTGAGTAGGGGAATATACAAATGATGCTTATGTACTCGATTGTGTTACGACTTCTGGATTTAGGCAGCATCGATCTCATAAAAACAATACACCATCATCTGCTGCACTAGCTCTTCTTTATAGAGCTGTCACATTTTAATTTGCTATTTTAAGCTGCAAGGATATATGAACATAGCAATATACTATCTAGTCTCTCCATTTCCAAAAGCAGGGGTCCACTTGTCAAGACCCTATTGTTCCTTCTCTGACTGTGAGAAGTCATGGATTATTAGTAACTCTTTTATTAGGTTGTACTGGTTTTAAAATCAAGTTACTTACCCGCCCAACTTCAACTAAATTTGTAACCATCACAACACAAGCCGATTGCTCCTGCCATATCATCCTCCAGAAATCATATACTGTTTCATGGACTGGACCTGAAAGAAAACCAATACTTCAATATTATATAATAAAACAACAATAGAAGTAAATAGGAGAACCAAAATCTCTTTGCACAATAAGTTATTTGTTCATATTTGGAGGGGTCTAATAGTCCTTACATCACCATACTGATCACAACTCTTAAACTGTAATGTTATTTTGAATAAGCCCAGGAGTATCTCAATTTAATCAAATTACAACTTGAAAGAAGGTAAGTATTTGATCACTATGCTAGAATCTGAGATATATCCAGGATGGAACCATGTGTGTATATGTCCCTATTTTTGTTTTATTTTTAAAACTTGTAAATTAAGTTAATCATAAATTCCAGTTTAGGCACCTCGCAAACACTTGACAAAAGACCCAAACCTTTCACTGTAGGCTGCCAAGTAAGATTAAATACAACTTGCAACAAAAGGTGTGTCCAATATGCAACCCCACAACCTGAGGGTTCACAAGACTTTTCTGGGAGGTATGCTGGAGAAATTGTGTAATGACAGACTTAATTTTCATTATAATAATAATTGGCATTTAAGCTGTTAAAATATAAAATGTATGCTGGTAGGATATGTGGGCAGGTGGTAAATCTGGAAGGGGGTACTCAATAAGAAAAAGTTTGAGAACCTCTGCATTAGAGTTTATGACTGTATCCATTAGCTTGCTAAAACACAACTAAAATTCCAATCTAGATAAAAGCTATGCAAGTAGGTGTGTATATATATTAGACAGAGTATTAAAGACTCTGGATAGGGAAAAACAAAAGAACAACATTTTACGGGCCATTTTTTTTAAAACAGGCACCCATTTAAATTATAACTTTGCACGTGCAATCAAATATAATGATTAAGAAATGATCAGATGGAGGCATTTCATTACCTGGATTAAGAGCATAAACATTTAGCTATATGCTGCAAACCTATCAGATTTATGCCTGTAATTGATCGCAAATGCAAAATTAGAGGCAATCTTCAAAATGTATCCATATAGTATGAAATAAAAACTATTCATCCTACTTGTTTATTTTTTATAACTTGCATAGCTTAATTTCAGATGTCAAGGGACCCATTTATGCAGAAATTGACACCTTTTCTTCTAATTCTTCTTTTACTTGCAGAGTATTGAATTTCAAAGACCATCTCCTCTTCTCTAGTTTTGGCTTATCTAAAAAAACCTGCTGCAACATTATTTTATTTGCATTATTTATCCCAGCAATACTGGTCTTGGATGGACACCATGCAGTAGGATAGTATGTTGAATTATGAGAAGAAAACCCCCTCAGCCAGGATGAATGTTTTCTGTTTTTCTAGCCCATGTGCTTCTCCCAGGCTCACTTCACAATTGGAAATTACTGTGGTAACTAGTGGCATTATTGACTGAACTTACAGGAGAAACATTAATATGAGGAGTTAGTCAATATCTAATTAGTGTGACATATTAGTGCAAGTTTTCATTTATGCAACGTACACCTGGGTAAATTATGCAAAACTGCTGTAACAGAGAAAAATAAACAGCAACTGTTGCACACTATAAATCATACCAAATCTGGTACCATTTTGTTATGCAACAATACAGATAGACCATTATGGAACAGGTTTGTTGGCTGACATTTACTCGAGCAAAGTCTTACCTTGGGTTGCAATATAGTGACTTGGTCTCTGATATCCCTAAAAAGTCAAAACAGGTTCATATGAGTACTGTAATACTGACAAAAGCACTGGAGGCAGGGAGGGTAGGAGGGAGGAAAGGAGGGGGAAATGAAGGCATAATGGATTGCAGACATGTTAGTTATAGAGACAACCTTTTCAGAACAGATTAGTGGTTAAGAGCTGTATGCGCTCATAACTGAAACAAGTCTATTCAGACTGAAAAGGTTCAAATGGTTACAGATAGAATGGAAAAATTAACATCTGACTTGAACGTACATTGTACTGTAACAGTAAATATTATTTTAGTCAGGTCACTGGCCCTTTAAATTGGTCTTGTTTTGACATGTCTTCCCCTGCTGAGTGTACTGGATGGCTTATTTAAAAATTGGTAGCGAAAATGGCCTTTGCCTTCACAGTATCTAAAGAACCAGGCATTGTTCCTAATTTATATGCCATGAAACAAGTATATACTTCACATTTTCTTAAAAAAATTATTATTACTAATGTATGAAAGATGTATAGAAGAGCCATAAATAAATAAGAATAGTGGTAGAGCTGGACAATGTGTGCGTGCACAGAATCAAGGACCTGCTGTAACTGGCTTCAACAGAATTTTCTGCAGAATATGTTCAATGCTATGCAAAATATGTGCATATTATATTACATATGATACACACACTAGTATATACACACACATATATGGCAGTAAACCTATTCACAGCCAATCCCAACCAATTAGTTGGACACATCCCATCACTTTACAGTGAGGGTGGCCAAAATATGGAATAAGCTTCCAAGGGAAGTGGTGCTGTCCCTTTCCTTGGAGGTGTTTAAAATGAGATTGGATAAACACCTGGCTGGGATCATCTGACCCCAGCACTCATTCCTGCCCGGAAGAGGGGATCGGACTCGATGATCTAATAGGTCCCTTCCGACTCTAACAACTACGAAACTTGCTGTTCTGCCCACCATTAACTATCAATTCTTAGCATACGAACAAGACAAATAGACCTGCCTGACCTGTACTAAATCAAGTCTGGCAGATGGGAATTTAGTAGCACTAGGTTGCATGTAAACAATATCAAACATCACGCTGTACAAACATAAGAGAAATAACTCTTATTATAGTTTAACAAAGTATATAAATACCAGTACCCATTACTGGTACGGTGAGTCATGAAACTGAAGAATTTCCATGTATTATGAAGATTCATCCTCTCTTTCTGAGAACTTCTTAAGCAACTTGGCCAGGGATTAAATACTATCCTTTGGGCCTCAGAAAAAGACTTCTAAAGAGGGTTTTATTTTTTGCCTTGAGAGTGGGGATAGAATTATACTGAATATTAGGTATTTCCAAAAAAATCCCACAGAAGGATAATACAGTCTTCCATGAGGTCTTAATATTCAGCACCACCTTCAAACAACAGAAATAGAATGCATTCCTAGCTTCTTTATACTGAAATAATGCTTTGAGCAAAGTGCCACTATAAATATGCAGTCTCCCTCTTGGGTTATGATGAGGTGGCATTTATTTTTAATGAGAAAATAGTACCTTTGAGAAGTAGGGTTTATTATAAAGTCGTAGAACTTTTGTGGAAGTCCCTTGGAAAAATATCATTGGGCCTACAAATCACAGAGGGTGAGGTAAAAGGTCCAGTGCTACATATGTTATTGAAACTTTACACCCTAGAATATCTTAAACATTTTATAAAGCACTGCTGGAAGAAGAAATGTAGCTTGGTGCTACATACCTGAAAGATTATGAAACCCTCCTGTCCCCCCCTCAACCTGTTAAAACATACACTAGATATTGTGGATTACACTTTTTTAATAGGCCTTTTATTTACCCAAATTATCTCCTGTGTCTTTGCTTTCTTATCCCAAACAATGCCATATTTTGCTGACCAAGAAACATGGCAAAGATCATTCAAGTTTCTAGTGCCTTTAAGTTATTTCTTAGCAAAATGTGGAAATCAAAAATGAAATTTGAAAAAGAAAAGTTTTCTACAGATGAA
This sequence comes from Alligator sinensis, assembly GCF_000455745.1. NCBI lineage: Eukaryota > Metazoa > Chordata > Crocodylia > Alligatoridae > Alligator > Alligator sinensis. The sequence goes on along the minus strand of NW_005842402.1, from coordinate 819,699 downwards.
ATCAGAAAATCTATACTACCTCTCAAAAATTATATGTTTGTGTATATACTACATAATATCCAATATAGGGCACCTGCATAACAAATATGAATTAAGTATTCAACTTGTCTAGAAATACACAAAAGATGGCTTCTCTTTTAAAAATAATTAAAAAGTTGGTATTATTCTTACCTTCTTCAGAAGCACATATTAGAAATGCCTCTTAAGTATGTTTTCAGAACCACTACCATACAGCTTACTACCCAACTTTTCACATACAAATGGCAGGGGAAAACTAGTAACCCAGACCATCATAAAATAACATGTATGTGAACATCAATTTTTCTTAAATAGACAAGGTCATCTGGTTTATCTAACAATAGCCTGAGATATGTCAGGGCTAAGTACAGACAGTCAAAAACCCCAAGGCTGAATTGATTCAATATTCACAGGCTGTCTAAGCTGCCTAGACTGAACCGATAAGCAAGTGAAAAGACTTTCAGTTTTGATTCTGGAAATGCAGCTACATGCCTGTAGTGGCCCAGGCCAGAAGCCAGCAGTGCTAGAACATGCCTCCCTGCTTGGCTGGAGCAGACAGCTTGGCCCAAGTTTCGCCCATCCACCCTGTGAGGGGAGGATTTCAGGGGAGGTGCAAAGCATCCTGGGATGCTGAGGGACTGTGAGCTAACTTGAATCTGTAGGGGATCTGGGACAGAATTTCAGTAAACTGATTTAACCTAAATCAATTAAGTCTGATACTACATTCATCCAGGTTTATCTGAAACAGGTTTGGGCCATTTTGCAAGCAGTTTATGTGCAGTGAACTTCTGCTGTGGTACAGATATAAACCCATTTCTGGCCACTTATACTGGTTTATGTGCAACTTCTATCTCTAGCTCAAAAGTCTAAACTAATATTTTCATAAAGTACATACAAAAATATTCACAGCAAAGAAATGATAAAAACAGATGAGTAAATTAAATGAAGCATGCACAAATATCTAACAACAAAAATAGAAGTGTAAAGTAATTAAGAACAATGTCCATGTTAAATATTTATAATAGGATGCTGTTATTCACATATAGTGGTACTTACATCCCTGTACAGCCAAATCTACAGCCCAAACCAAAGTCAGATGTGAAAGAAAGCACAATAATGTCAGTGAGTACTAGGACGTAGAACAAGGAAAGTGTACATTTTGTTCTTAATTTAAAAGCTTTCAATAAATTTGTAGGCATGCAAATAAATTTGTAACATGCAAAAGTTTTGCATACAGAAGCTGCAGAGTGAGAGAAAGCCTTGCAATCCACTTACATCTATGTAGTTGGCATTAATGTAATCTGAAGAAGGATCATCCTCAACAGGTTGCAAAATCACTCTGGAGTGGTCATCTGTAAATTTATTATAGGAAACAGACCAAAAGTCTACTTTCATATGGCTCCAATATATGTGAATTACAAAAATATTATAATTTTATGGAAAGGCTTCTGGGAAACTTTTTTATTTAGCCTCACTGCTTGATATTTTAGGAACTTTAAATGATAAGGATTTGCATGGAGCCCTTTTGTTCAAGGGCCTCAACATGTTTCAGGCAGACAAGGTTCTTTGGGTGAATCTGCCTACACCCCTCAACATGTTTTACAAACTTTAATTAAGCTTCATTAATTCTGTGCAGGTGGCAGGTATCATAATGTTACACATGGTAAACAGGCAACTAATCTAAGTGACTTGTTCAGGAATTAAAGTTAGTGGCAGGGAGCGTCATCTAGAGAACCAGGATAGTCCTGGCTCCCACTCCTGCACTCCCCCACTGCTAAAGGTCATATCTATATCCTCAAAAACCTTCCAAGTGCTTCATGGTAACAAGCTTTCAGTTACTTAAATTGCTAAGCAGCTAAATCTGTGCCTATCAACTTTCACTTAGCTACTTCCCCAATGACATTATAATTACACATGCAACTCACTTTGTACAATAGAAATCAAATGTGTTCCTCCTGTGCATGAATCTAAGCTATCATAAGCTTTAAATCTGAGAACTAGAGTGGGGCTACTTGGTCCTAATCACCAATGTAAAACACACCAGTGCTAAATAACAAGAGTTCTGACACACTGGCCCCTGAGCTGCAACAAAAAATAAGGTGTGAATAGCCTGCTACACTTTAACCAAAAATACAATTTTAGTTGCAGAAAACCACCATTTAAGTAAGACCCAAATAATTTTGTTAGCTTGCCATTCTCAAATGATCACCACCACTTGCATATAGTTTGGTACAAACACAAAATTCTACCCACATTAGAAGGAGAAAATCTTGAATTAATTTAACTGTTGAAAGACAATGACAAAAATTCAAGAGACAGCACTGTAATTCTGTACTGAATGATAGCAAGCATTTAATTTTATAAGTGGATGTACAACTGGATTATGGAATTATGTCTTTTCAGTTTAAACATATATACAAGAACTACAGCAGTGCAGAAGAATTTCTATGAATATTACCAAACATTTCTCACCAGCTATCTGTGTACTTACATGCAATAATGTTTCCATATCGGTTCTTTGTTCTGTTTTGATCTTTTTTAGCAACATCCCAAGAAGCTGACTGCCCCTCAAAGAAACTCTATATTTAAAAAAATTACACAGATATGGAAAGTATTAAAAATGAAATCATTAAACTAAACAAACCAAGAATACAAACTACTCAAGATTTGGCAAAACTATTGCTAAATACATTTTTTTCTGCACAGTACAACAATTCTCTGCCATAAAAGAATCTCACATTTGAGGGTCTGGATACACACTTGCATCTTTGCTAGCAGAGATGCATGGAGAATCTGACCTGCCTTCATAAAATGTCTTATAATATATTTGTACTTCTAGGCTTTTTACTCTCATCTTACTGATTGCCCAGCAATCTGTTTTCTACACAAGTACTTGAGAATAGGTGGGTCTGAATGAATTCAAGTCAGCAAAGCCTGATGAACTTCATCCCAGGATACCGAAGAACCTGGCAGAGGAGATCTCAGAGCCCTTGGCAGTGATCTTCATGAAGTCACGGGAAACACGCCAGGTACCAGAGAATGGAAACGGGCCAACAAATGCCCCTCCTCAAAAAAGGCAAAAAGAAGGAGCTGCAGAACTGTAAACCAGTTACCCTCACCTCAATGCCCAGGAAGTTACTGGAGCATATCCTAAGGAAGGCCATTTGTGAGCATCTGCAGGAGGAAAGGCTGATCACAAGCACCCAGCACGGATTTACCAGAAACAAATCATGTCAAACAAACTTGATCTCCTGCCTTAACAAAATAACCACATGGGTGGATGAAGGGAATGCTTTGGATATAGTTTATCTGGTTGTTCGATGTGTTTATTAATGATTTGATGCTAGCACGGAAAGCTTCTTGAACAAATTTGCATATGACACTAAATTGAGGACTGCAAATACACTGTTGGATGGGAGTGCGATTCAGAAGGATCTTGACTGATTGCAAAGGGGAGCTGGAGCTAACAGGATGAAGTCCAGTGCTGACAAATGCAAGGTGATACATCCTGGGAAGGACAATCATAACTACACATTCAAAATGGGCAACACTTGGCTACATGGCAGCACTATGGAAAAGGATCTGAGAGTCTTGGTAGATCACAGACTCAGTATGGGTCTGCAGTGTGACACAGCTGCACACAAGGCAAATACATCAATAGAAGCATTAGGTGCAAGACACAAGAGGTGCTTCTCATCTTGGCACTGGTTAGGCCTACAGTACTGTGTGCAGTGCTCTCCACAGTTTAAAAAGGATGTGGAGAAGTTAGAGAAAGTTCAGTCTGGCAACAAAAATGATAACATGCTTGGAAGACAAGTCATAGGAGGAGAGCTTAAAGGAAACAGGCATATTTAGCTTGTGGAAAAGGTGCTTAAAAGGGAACACGACAGTAGTCTTCAAATATCCTCTCATTACTTTTCTTGAGATTCTCCCACTATTGAAGAAATATCACTGTCAAATTCTTTTTCTTTTTTTTTTTTTAAATCTCATTACACTTGGTATAGTAATCCAGAACACTCATGTCAAATATGATGCCATATTAATAAGGTACTTTTTCTGGTAAAATAATTAATTAGTAAACCAGTGAAATTTTACCTCATATTCCTCTTTAAAACCATAACTGTCCGATGTCTTCATTAGGTTAATATGTTGCAGCAAATCAGCTACTCTGATAGCTGGGTGCAGCTGTCCAGTCTGGTATGGGGACTCTGTTCCTTCACATAAGTAGCGGGGAACATCTAGCAGACGACTAGATTCTGCTGTCGCACTGTGATTCTCATCTGTGGTGATAAGAAACCAGAGACTTGGATATCAGTTAGACTAACAATAGTATATGTCTTGAATATGTAACAGCTACAGTAGAATTTTAAATCAGCTATTGAAACAGATATTATGCTCAACTCCTCCACCCAAGCTTATGAAAGTACAAGTTAGCACCTAGCATATTCTAGGTGTTAAATTAATATATGTATTTATTTATTGGATTGCTCAAATTGAAGTTTGCAGTTCTCTTTTCTGTAAAAATAAATGTCTAGGGGTACCTTCTCAAAAAAGTTACACTATTGTTTCTAATGGCCTTTATTTTTTTTAAGAAACGCCATTCTTTTGGTGCCATTGTAGAAGTTAAACTTGATTTAAAAAACCCTACAAACATATATAAAAAGATGGTAATACTATACAATAAGCAATTAAATGAGGCTATTTTCCTAATGCTACCAGTATATCATGACATTATATCCAGAATCAGTGAGTTCTGATCCCAAAGAGAGAAACATACAGAAGAAGAAACACCATACATTCCAACACATACTGTTCATCATAAACATTATTTCGGTCTGACTTCAAATTCATCATACTAGTAGTAATGGAGGTGTTAGTACTGCCATTGTGTATTCAACAGAACAGATGAGCCAGCAAGTGTGCTAGTTTCAGCAGGGCAGTCTCTACTTTAAATAATGGGGGCTCATGTATATGCCACAATTTTTCTCTTTCATGTGCTGCAACTGCGTGTCTTTTACACAAGCGGGATTTCCCAACACTTTAAAGTCTTTTTTGTGCATTAAAATAAAACTCCTTGGACATAGTTTAGTTTGGCTCGCTGGGAATTAGTGTCACATCCATGGATTCATCGTGTGCAAGCACAAAGGTGCTCAAAGACATGTAATGAGCCTCTTTGTCCATCAGACAGTGCTGCAACTTTTTTGTAGTTCACCCCTTTGAATTGCTTTTGCTTTTTTTTCTTGTATGGTTTGCCAGCTCCTTGCTTCCACAGCTGCACGGCAGGGCATGGGTATGGGGTGGGTGGGGGCCCTGGGCCATGGGGGAAGCACTGGACTGTCCTGGTCTTCTGTGATGCCAGCCAAGGACCCAGCTTAATTACTTCAAAAACCTAGTGCATGTAAACACAGATGCAATGCTCTAAGGCTTAATTGTTTTAAAACCTAGTGGATGCAAACATAGATGCAATGCTCCAAAATAAAGAAGTTTAAATTTTATAAACCTATTTAATTTAATGAGGATAACAACCCGTGGTGTGTACAGGTGCCCTGAGATGCTATTTAAGAAACCAGTTTTTAAAATTTGTATTAGTATTTAACAACTGTTCTATCATAAAGGATTCCAAAGCACTTCTCAAACTTAAACTGATGTAACAGGCTCAAATGTAATCAACCCGTTGCTTAAATGCTGCAGTTTTTAAAATCCTACTGACTGCTTAGTCTTGGAAGAAAGATTTTTACTGAAATAGGGGAAGTATTTAGGAAAAGTATCATTGCAGAAAACAAAATTTGGATATTAGATTATTCAACATGTGTTGCTATTGCTTCCCTACATTCTTATTAAGAAAGAGTTCACTTATCATTGAAATCACTGCACTAGTGATCTAACATGTTGCTTTGTTCCTTGTTCCTCTCAAATAATCAAACCCTTCCCCCAACAACAACATTTTAAGGTTTGGAGAGGGACTTAAAAATTCTCTATAGGTTTCCCAAAAGTACAAAATCCTTGCTGTCTTTATCAAAAGAAACACTAAAGTTAGTAACCTAGCTCCTTAAGCTGTCACACATGAGTTGCTAATTTCAATACATTTATGCCTCATTGAATCACCTAATAGCATGAGTGACATGTACCAGTCACTTTTTACTATGGTATTATACATATTAAACCATACACATCTCAAACAATCTCTTGATTTGCAGTTCTCCACAATTCCATGCAGTGTACTTACCCGTAATAGGTACTTTAACCCATTGAAGCAGTAAAAAACAATGAGTGAACAGAATGTAAGACATTTATTTTAAGTCTGTATTAGATTAGAAAATGACTAAAAGAAAAATAGCATTAAAAGTTGTGGAAGCTTCATAATATGCAACATTTAAAGTCGTTTCTTCAATATATGAGTGCTTTCATGCCATCAAGTGAAATGATAAAGACTTAAGAGCAAAATTACCAAAGTAAGTTGCTACCAATGTACATAGAATGCAATGAGATATTAATATTCTAAACATGAAGAAAAGGATCACCCAGTACAATTACAATCTAATAGAAGCCTCAGATAAAATAAAACTAATTTCCTATAGTTTTGGTCCCATAAAATGCTTCTCATCTGTGAAAAGTTTACTGTGATGTGAATAATACATAAACTACAAAACTGCCCTTTGATTAGCCCATAGGCCTTGTTCTTCATAGTAGTATGTTAGAGTATAGTCTCAATAGATTAACCTTTCAATATCAACTATGTGGTTCCTGTAAATGAATCTGAAGTTTCAGTAGCTCTGGTGACATTGAAAATATTATTGGACCCACCACTAGTGGTGGGATAAACAGCATCAGGGAGCCATGTACATTAATACAGCTGTTACACATCCTCAGCTGGCAACATCGCCAATGGGGTCCACATCCCAGATTTAAGTAGCAGACTATGTCCCTATTTGCCCCACCTCCTAATTTCCAGCCCCTCTAGGAGTCCTGCAGGCCAGACAGTATGGCTCTGTGGCTTGGATCTGGCTTGTAGGCTGTATGTTTGACATTCCTGGTAAAGAGAACATTATAGTAATGGGTATACAGGTGGTTGAAAAACCCGACTCAGAGTAATTATCAATGGTTAGCCAGGAAGACTTTTCATTAGGATCTTCAGGGCTTTATCCCTGGACTACCCAATATTTTCATGTAATGACTTGAATTATAGAAGTGTGGTTAGAAAAAATGCAAAAGACATCAAGCAAACACTTTGGAGGACAGAAGCAGAATTTGAAATGATCTTGCTAAATTGGAGATACAGGGCAAAATCAACCAAATTAAATTTAACAAAGACAACTAAAAAGTGTATTAACACTTCCAAAGGAGAAATCAAATGTACAGATACAAAATAGGGAGTTACTAGTTAGGCAACAGTATTGGGGTTTACAGTGAATCACAAACTGAACGTGAGTCAACAGCATGATGCAGATACAAAAAGAAACATATCCCATTTGAGGATGTATTAACAAAAATGTCATATATAAGAGAAGGGATGGAACACATTCTTAATATTAGTTCAGAGTCCCAATGAGAGCAATAAGAATGTTAAAAATCTAAAAAATAACCTACGAGGAAAGGTTAAATAATTTGGATTTGTTTAAACTGGAAAATTGAAGACAAGGTAGGCAGTGTGGACAAAGGGGACTGGAGGCCTTCCCGTATGGAAAGAGCTGTTATAAAAAGGATAATAATGAATTGACATCCTCCATGTCTACTGGGGATTGAGAAGGAAGAAATTAGTTTAATTAGCAGGAAAGTTGACTGAAGTTAGGTATCAGGGAAAAACTAACTCTAACAGTAGTAAATCACTTGAAAAGATTACTGAAGAAGGCTGCGAAATCTCCCTTATTGGAGGTTTTTAAGAACAGGTTAGAGAAACATCAGATAGGAAAGGGTTAGGCATAGTTAATTGTGCCTCAGCAGAGTGAAGGTGGAGTATATTACCTGATAGGTCCTTAAAGCTCTAAATTTCTATTATTTTAATTTCCAGTCTAAATGTATTAATGCATAATACATAGCCATTTATTGTCCTTATTAATGTAACCAGGGTAACTGACGGAAATATAATACTATGCATTAGATTTTATCACACCAGGAAAAAGAATAAACTAATTTTTTCCACTACTTTTTATAATCCTTCCGTAAAAAAAGTAATTTCTTTAATGCTGTTTGTAAGGCAAAACCCCCATATGCCTGTTCAATTTTTAAAGTTACTCCAAAGTCAACGTAGCTATCACTCAGGGGCATTTGCAGTTACACAAGGTCTGGAAAGCACAAATCAAGATTTTATTAATCTTTCCTGTCTGTTAGGTATTTTAAACTTTTTTCTACTTAATTATTACTGTTCCTGTTTAGACAGAAGACGGAGCTTTGGGTTCTATCTAAACATAATACATTTTTTAATGAGGATTCTGGCCTTACAGAGTAATTCATCTGAATTAGTTCTAGAGCTTGAGGGTGGTAAATCTCAGTAATGTTTAACAGTGGTTTCATTTAGCTGCTATTTAGTTTGCACTGGGAATAATTTTAGATGCAGAAATTAAAAACTGCACTGTTTTTGCATGGCATATAAGCCAACTTTAAGTCTGAATCAATAAACTGGGTATAGAGTTGAATATACCTGCATTGTCTGAAAAGAGCCTAGTTTTTTTATTATCTAAAACAAGCTGCTTCACTACTACATACAACATATTTGTTGACAGAGATATAAACCATGCAGGGAGATGGAAGTCCATGCAGGAACACAGATGAAGGACTAGGTCCTCACCTAACACAGCAGTCGGCACAAGCGGATCATTGGGCGCTGTAGGAAAACAAAGCTCATGAAGAAATACATTACCCTCAATTTGCATCTTTTTAAGCAGCAAAACAACACATAGAGAATAATAATACAAAGTGAAACTCTCATTCATTTTGTTACAGAATACTAAAAAGAAGAATAAGAATGCACAGTTCCCTTTTACAGGACATGTCCCATAGAAGTGAGGTGAAAAGCTACCTGGCTCTATGCAATACGTTTTTTTTACTAATATCTACAACAAACTAAACTTCATTTGCAGTAATATAGGCAGTGATTTGGGAGTTCATAAGCATAACAAATTAAATTCCTATTTGTAATCAAGTTCAAGAGATATTGCATACACTTAATTTAACAAATCTTTTATTCTTGGAGGGGGCTTTCCCTCACTAATCTTTATGGCTAAGTACAGACAGTCAAATGACCAAGGCTGAATTGATTCACTCTTCACAGGTTAATCTAAGCTGCATAGATTGATCTGATAAGCAAGTGAACAGATATTCACTTTTCATTTCACAAATGCAGCCACATGCCTGCAGTGGCCCAGACCAGAAGCCAGGGGGCGGTAGAGCTCCACCTCCCTGCTCAACTAGAGCAGACAGTCTGGGCCAAGGCTAGCCCCCAGGCCCTGCAAATGGGGGCTTGTGGAGGAGGTGCTGGGATGCTAGGGGATTGTGAGTTCACTTCAAACTGGAGGGGTCTGGGAGAGAAGTTCAATAAACCGATTTAACCTCAATTAGTGAAGTCTGATACTATGCCCATCCAGGTTTATCTTAAACTGATTTCGGCCATTTTGAAAACAGTTTATGTGCACTGAACTGCTGTTATGTTATATATTTGAACTGGTTTCCAATCACTGATACCAGTTTGTGTGAAATTTCTGTCCCTAGCCTATTAGCACTGAAGTAATGGTTCACTAATATAGAACTAGGCTTTCCACTTTACCCCACACCTTCCTTTAACATACAATTACCCAGCTTCCCCAATCCTAAAATAATATGGTGTTAGAAAGGTTGCCAATTAACTTAGAAAAATACATTAGAATGTGTAGCTAATAGCATCATTATTTGCAGAACTCAAGGTACTTTTTACAGCAGATACAGGGAAAAACAGAGATTCTGTAGATGCTAAAATAGTGGCACCTTAGGCAAATCTGGAAGGATTTTAGGGGTCACAATTAGAGGCATGCAGAGAAAGATATTGAGTTCCTCTGTGAAACAGATATTTCAAAATTTGGTTTCACTCCAATTGGGCATAAAAAAACAAACGCTGGAACTCCTCTGAGAGAGAGCATGGAGCTCTAGATTGCTCTTCAGAGCAGGGGACCAAAGGCTTCCGGCCAGCCTACATGATGGGGTGCTTGCGGGCTGTGCACCCTGGAAGCTGCAGGAGCTGAAGTATTGGGAACTTTAGAACCAATGCTACCAGTTTCCCTGGCAGCTGACTAGGTGAGCTCTGGAGGAACTAATGAGCTGACATCTCTGACATCCAAATGTTTGGCTCCACCTCAGCCCATCAAGAGGGCTGCCAAAGAGCTGGAAGCCCAGGAGATGAGGCTGGCAGGTAACCAGGCAGGTTCATGCCTGTCTAGGTTCCACTGAAATTTCAAAGAAATTGAACTGTTTCTGTAAAATGTTTGGAAAATCTTGACAAACTGGCAATTGTCATCTCTAACCACCATGATACACCATTACTATTAGACTACTTTAACTCCATATTCAATATCTGGCTAGTGTTAAGCTACAACTGAACCTGAAGAGAATGTTCTTATGTCCGCAGGATATGATCTTCACTGAACATCAAGATCTCAAGGTACCCCCAAATCTCATTTCCTACATAACACAAACCAAGACAGTTTCTACTCAGAGGTCTAACTGAGGGTTCCAAGAAAAAAGGAGTCATAGAGTCATTAATTGTAAGGCCAGAAGGGACCTCAGAAGATCATCGGGTCCAGCACCCTGCACCAAGCAGGAAAGATAACCAGGGGTCAGGTGACCCCAGCAAGGTGACCATCCAGTCTCCTCGTGAACTTCCACATGCACACTGCTAACGGACGCTCTGTGCCCACACACAGCCTTGAACTCTCAACCTTCAGGCCCAGAGCTCAGCATGCAAACCCCTAAGCCAGACAAAAAAAACAGGTATAACTTTTGATATCACCATGGCCTGTTTTTATCCCTTCTGACAATATTAAGGGGACCTAATGAAACAAACCAAAGAATCACTTTTATGATCACTATTCAGTTCTGAAACAAGTTATGTAATAATGGTACATTGTAATATAGGCCTGGATTCAGGAAAGAATTTAAGTACATGAAATGCTGATTTCAGAAGTACTTAAGTGCTTTATGGAATCAGGGTTATGATAAAGTGGAATGATGAGGCTGGCATAAAACTAAACATTTCAGTACGAACCTTTCTCCTTTCTACACAGAGACACAAGCTTATTACAAACCTGGAGATACAGCAGCAGATAGCTTATAGAATCATTGTTCCCTTCTATTATAATCTACTCAGAAATTTATTTGAGGCTCATGCTCTCGCAAACAAACTAACTGGTTACAGTTATAACATGGTGTACAATAGCAATGATTGAATATTTTCAATGAATTTTTTTGAGTGAATATTTCAATGATTATTTTCAATGTAGATATAAAAATGGCCTAATACAGAAAAAGCACATTTCTGAGGTAATGCAAATGCAGAATGTGTACTAAATGGTAGTAACCAAAACTAACTGCAAATATGTTAAACAATGTATTTCTAGGAAAATGATACCTTCCATCCATATTACCTGAGCATTCCTTTCCAAACCCTTGTATTTCCCTGTAAAATCCACTTACAATGGTTCTACATGCAACCATCCTAAAATGGCAAATAAGGTGCTTTTCCTATTCCCTCACTTTCAGCTAAAATCTTTACCTGCAATATGTAACATTGCTTTACTTACATCTTGGACTAAAGTTATGAGAGTCCATGAACGTGATTGAAAGAGGATCCTCTGCATGAAGGGTGCTCTGATCAGCATAACTCCTATCCATCGCATTCACCATGTGTGTCATCTCTTGCCTGGTGTTCCCCATGGCATCTTTTCGTTTCTTAGCAAGCTTGCTGCCCAGGCAAAAAACAATTAAAAAAAACCCCTTAATACTAGAAGCATTAATAGCTGCAATAGAAAATAATGATGGTGCTTAAAGAGCACATGAGTAAGATGCAGTTGCAACAATGTCCAACTTGATATTTATACAGTTATACTCACAGCCATAGGAAAAGCATACTTGCGGATATTATGGTCAGAGGCATAGTTATGCTGCACAACTACAGTGATATGAAGATTCCTATTTTTCTATGCAGTAAAATATTTTTCCCAGAGTAATTATACTATAAATACATTAAAATATAATTAACTTTTAATTAAAACTGTAAATAAAGAGCATCTGTGTATGCAATGTTATCAACCATCTCATTTAAAATTGTTTTGATTTTATAAATGGATAATTCATTCCCCTTGTTTTTCCTGTTCAGGAGAAATCATTTTACCAATTAAATTACTTTAATAGCCAAGACATCCAATGAAATAACAGAACACGCATAATTATTCAATGCAAATTAATGTTACCTTCTGTGTTTAATAGTGCTCCTTCTGTTTATAAATGAAATCCAAAAGGGTGTATATTTCCTCATTTTACCTGACACTACTTTTTTTTTTCCTGAAAGAAAATCCGTGTTCTTCATGTGTTTTGAGGTCAGTACAGACTTTTGGCATTAAGCACCTTGGACTCTCTACATACCACAATCAGGTTTGTAACACCCTGAATTGTATTGCTAAAACCAAAATTTTATTGCTACTACCTTTCAATTGCATGCTAAATTTTCTAATACACCTTCCTTTTGAATGCAGCATCAGAAGTTGCTTACTGACACTGGAGGCCAAAACTAACATATATTGGTAGTCATTTTAATACTACTTAAAATCACTCTATCGGTGTAACAGATATGCTCTTTGGTTCCTTAGGAATGCTCTACAGGCATTTTATTATACCAACAAATATACAAATCTTCAAAATTTTAAACAGTCACAACTATAGATCAAAGCAGCATGATAACCATACTTGCATATGCTAGGAAACCATCTGTCATGCTTTCCTTGGATGAGCAACAGATATGAAAAAGATAATAAATATAACAACTATGGTATTTTAAAAAATCTCAAGTTTAAAGTGCAGTTGAATTTCAGGGGTGTAGGCTGTAGCCCAAAGAAGCTTGTCTGCCTGTTGAATTCCATGAGCTTTTCCTATAGAAAGCAAGGTTTATAATACTTGTTAAATGTATTTTCAATTTATATATATAATATTTCAACCATATAAGCATTGCTGGCTACTTCTGGGTGGGCTGCCAAATTCTAATATTCAGTACTTCCACATGAAGAAGAGGTAAGAGATTAACCACTCCTGTAAGTTACTTATAATGTTATAACTTTGGTGTGTGCTGAGATTTCCCACAGATCAGAAGGGGGAAGTGATCTCCCTAGGTCTCTGAGAATAGGAATGGGGATACATTACCTTTATTGTCTTTGCCACCTGGGGGCAATCTGTGGGAGGGCTGTCTTTCACGTACACACAAATGTAATTCAGCTATTTACGGTGCACTGAGAAGTGCCATTGGTGGACAAGACAAAGCTGACTTAAGAACTGTTGCTTAAGTGCAGTCAAGTGATCAAACAAGAGTCTTACATTAATCAAACACTTTGCTCTCCTTAGCATTTTCATCTTAAAAACTACCAGTTAATTAAGGAAATTTTGAAGGTTGCCCCTCGAGACTATTCTATTTTAATTAAAACCTATGGGTCAAAATGAGAACTCAGATGGGCAAGACTAAGCATGCACACGTGACTGTGTTGGTAAATATTAAACAACAACAAAGGACGTTTTCATGTCTTTTTAAAGCCTTTTATGATACAAGTGTTTTTATTTCCCCTCTCCTCCAGAAAGTTTTAAAGTAGGTTTACACAATGCGGTGGCTGAACAAACCTTTAAATGTATAAAAATAGAAGCTCCGGAACTGAAAATGCTTTTGATTTATGACTGCTCTATAATTCTATCAAAGCTTTCATGAAACTGGCATTTCTAGTTCATGTTTTGTTTGCCAGTGTCAAAGCTTTTCAAATATTCTCCATACACTAAAGCTCTTATTTGGAAGGATTCTATTTTTGAGACCAACCCTGGAATGGAATGGAATGGAAAAAAGGCTATTAAGTCTCCTCTCTCACCATATTAAACTCCCTTCTGAAGCAGGAAACTTGCTAGCTATGCTAAATAAATCAGCATCCATTAAAGCTTTCAAGTTATTAGTGTCTAATAGAGAAGCTTGCTACTAATTCTTACATAAAGTGCCAACTACTACTACTTAAAAAAAAAAGAAAGTCTATTGTATTCCAGCACTGGAATCTGCCGATGGCAAGTGCAAGGACATTTTTATTGTTCAACAGCTCCTGACTCCTCATAGGTTTGATGTTCTCTCTTAGTGAGCTAAAGGCACATGCAATCTGTGCTTCAGGACACTTAAGCAATTCATTATGCAAGTACTTGAGGCTGACAGAAGTGTAAATGATTCTCATTATGTATTAAAAGCTCCAACTGCATGAACCCATGAGGTGGGTGTTTCAGTAGGAGCTAGAGGGGAAAAGTGCTCCATCATAGTATGAACCTGTGCAGTTAATTATCTTTTGCTGAAACCAGTGTTATTTAACATGAACATTAAAATTCATCACAATAAACCAGAGGATGGAAATGTTAGTTTAATATTGCTTGCTTAGCCTTCTAGTGTATTTAAAGTTGTCAAATATCAAACCTGTTTAAAAAAAAATCATGGGGGAGGCATTACTACTAGGTACTGTTTCACAACAGGGCTGAACCACAGGCTTTGGTTTTTAAGTCCCTCTCTGAAATCAATAGGATTTAACCATGTACTAAAAATGAAGCACATGATCAAGCACTTTTACATAATTACTATCAGTAGTGCAGGCAGACATTTTGGTCCCCAGGTACCATGCAAAGATCCTAGTTATACATGTCTGATATCTACATCCGATTTTAACAACAAAGGTGTTGTTAAGGATTAGTTGCAAATGTACTTTTTCTACAATGATATGCTTGAGTTAAAAAAAACCCCTTGGTAATTCATGACCATGCTCCCTAACTTAGTAAATGGGGTAGCTACCACAAAGACAGTTGTAAGCATGATGTTTCTGTTTTTAGTTACAATACAAATTAAATTGTGACTATACCAACTAAAATGATAATTATGGAAAAAAGTAGGCAAAAATAAAAAATCTCAGTATACAATTATATATACAATATCCCTTTAAAAAAACAAATTCTGTAAAAGCAGAAAAATGATGAGGGAATTTTTTAACCCTTTAAAACCAAGGAAATGTAAAAATCATTCCAGCTTTACCAAAATTATAGACTTTTTTCTCTTTTTTTAAAAGGGATACTGCATCTTTAAAACATGAAAAGAGTAATTCACCCATGTTCTACTTACAGGTAGTAGGAGTATGAATAGTAGCTCCTCCTGGCAAGCAAATCACAGACAGTGGAAAAAGAGAAGCAATGGTGAATGAAAAGCGTGACTCCGTCACAATCAATAAAGCAGAGAAATGTGCGTTAAAAAAAAAATTGAACAACTCGTGTTTCTTCAGTTAGCATTTCAACTTGCTCATGCACTGATTAGCCTTACTTTGCCATGCAATTAAAAAAAATGCACTCGCATATAAAAATGATTTGGTTTTTAGAAAGATCACTTGAGAAAAAAAAAAATCACATGCTGACATTTCATTTACTGCCAAAAAAATTGAAAAGTAAATGGATTATGTATTTTCAACATGCAGCTCAGCATAATATGATGATCGATTACCACCTAAATGTCATGAGAAAATGGAACAGCTGTGTACATATCTTGTGTACTAAGTATCCTTTTTACTTTTCAGATGGAAAAAATAATTATCATGTTAACAAATACATTCATAATCAGAAAACAGCTAGATTTCATTTATGTGTTTGAAAGTCTTAACTGGTACACAGGTGTACATATGTTTGTAAACATACTGTATGTAAATACATGTGTGTACACATACTATACAACAATGCACATTTTTACAGTAGATGTATGTGCATACTAACGTATATATATACACACACACACCTTTGCTGAATGCAAACATATGTTTTATATATTTAAATCTTAATATTGGAAATGTTGATGTATGCATGCTAAGCATCTAAAATATGGAAGGTAAACAAATGGAAGGAAATGAAGTACATTTGGAAATCATCCAATAATGGTTAAAAATGATATTGATACTTTAAAAATGCAGTATCCCTTTTTGGGGTAGTTTGATTACTTTGTAAAACTCTATAAGAGCTAATAGTTTCATCCAGTTGAACTTCAACTCAATTTGTACAAATGATCAAGCAAAAGCATAAAACATCTTTCAGGCTTGTAAAACCAAAACCAAAACTGCTTAAGTCATTGATTTCTTAAAAAAAAAGATAAAGCCACATTTAATCAAATTTAGGGATCTACGTCAGTGCATGAGACTTATTAAACCTATAAGGATAAATACATTCATTGTTTTGTTGAGTCTTCTATATAACAGGTTATGATCAACCTCAGGTATCAAAAGGGATACTACATTATGGAATCACTGAATATGTATGCTGAAAATGATTAAAATGTATCAGTTTTCAGTCCCACCAAATCTAACTGGAGTGTGTTTATATGTAAGTGCTGGGATTGCTATATCTCTTCATGCTTTTCTTGTACAAGGAGCCCTGATTCACCAGAGGGGTTGAATTAATTTAGGTATGTGTCATGCCATTCTCTCAAAGTTTTATATATTTGTCATATGTGACCTTGACTAATGGATGATCTAAAAAACTGTCCACTTTCCCTAAGGGGGAAAAATGAAAAGACCTATTATATATTCAGTAGACAACCAATTAAACTATCATCATGAAAAATTACCAAACATTAAAGATTCATTAAATAGGTTAATTTTCCCACCTATTTTGAATACAAAATAGAAAAGGAGTTTAGATGTGTTATGTATTTCTAGACATGATCAAGTAGAACTTCTAACAAGTTACTGCCTGCAGGCTTTCAGAGGGTGATGGAGGGGAGGAGAGTTTAAAAAAATATAATTGTACTGACATTATTAAATTGATGTATCAGGAATTAAAGCTTCATTTGACAACTAACAAAAGCATGATCTTAGGAGAATTCTCAATGTAAAATTGAACCAGTTTGCTAATAAATATTTGCACGCACCCCTGAAGTTGTCTTTTCTTACCCACAAGATTAGTCAATCCCATCTGAAAGTGACTGATGATATATTACGTGGACCCAGTCAAACAATCTTGTATCAAATATGAAGGGACCACTGTAATAAAGGGTGAAAAGAAGAGTCCCCGCCCCACCCCAATATATCTTATGATGGCTAGATCAGACATAGTTCCTTGATGAAAGCTAAAAACCTATTATTGCTTATCACTTTAAAACTTGTGTAAAGAAAATAATCAGATTTTATTCATTTTTCAAATATTATGACTTGGTCTTTTGCATATGTGTTAGTTCTCAACCACAGAGGCAGACAACAGAGAAAATTAAAAGCACTTTTGGGAAAATCACATATGTAGCTAACTAACACAGAACACTGTAAGCATACCTAATGTTTCTAATGCAGACGTTTCTTCTCCAAGTTATATATCTCCAGGGGGTAATTGTAAAGAGGCAATAAATTAAAAAAAAATCTAATGGAAACCAGTAATTATAACATATAGTATGATCTTAGGAACAATTTTAAGGTTTTTCTACTTTAAAAAAAAATAGAAAACTTCATTTCAGTTTAACATATGCAACATTTACAAATATATTCTTTAGTATGAATCCTAGAAAAAAAAAGAAAGAAAAAGACTGAAATGCACAAACCTTTGGAAGACAAAGGTCTCAATTTTGAACAAAACAAACTGGCTTGCTCATTCTAAAAGGGGTTGGGGCTGGAGTAATAAAGGGGTAAGGAAAAAGACAGATCTCATTGTTTTTATTAGTAGCTAAAATGTTAGAACTAGGATTTTACAGAACTAGATTATGTAATTTTATGCCAGGTTAAAAGAGTTGCAACTAATGGAAATTTAAACGCTGTTTAAAAAAATGCAAAAGTAAATACTTGAAGTACACATTAAATTAAATTAATTTTGTGCTTCATTATCCTTTTACAATTCCAGAAGATGGCACTATTGGTTATTTTCTGAAGACAATACTTAAAGAAACAAAACAAAATAAAACAGAAAACACCCTGAAGTTCATTCAGATTAATCCATTAAAAATCTGCACTCACAACTCACTAAATAATATAATAGTGCTATAATGTCTTTTAAAAAAATGTTTTCTAGATTTAAATGAACATAGCCAAAAGTATAAAATATTTACATTATTTGGAAAGAAAAGTTGGGCAATATATGGATACAAATAATTCATAAGAACTGTATGTGAAATCAAATACATATAGAAGTTGGCAATATGGAAGGCGCAGAAAGTAAATAAGGATCCATGAATTTCAATTACTTTCATTTTTATATACTCCTGCATACTTCTACAGCTTTACAATTATGACTACCTGGGAAGGAATAACAATCAGAAAATATGCAGCTATTAGATCCCCAAACTCACATTATATATTACATATCTCAAGATTTAAAATAAAAACGTCATAGCAATAAAGGTGGAATATGTAGAAACCACTTAAATGCTGAGAGTATATTTTGAGTTACTGGTCCTCACAAATTGAAATGACCTGTGAAAGAATGGCTTTTATTTTAGTTAGTTTTTTCCTAGATTACTCAATCTAAAGGAAAAAGGAGGGGTCAGGACAGATAAAGTTCTTACCTTTTTTTGACAATTAGTATGACAACTAGGAGGAGGAGGATGAATACCAGAATTCCAGCACTTATTCCTGCTATTTTCACCACTCGGTCTGTCTGCTTGGCTGGATCTGGAATCACTTCTGGTTCCTCTGTTGCTGCTGCTAAATGAATCCAGAAAGAAGTTACTTAAAGTATATAATGACTACAGACAGTAATTTTTGTCAACCGTAATTTCCCTACTGGCAATTTTGTCTGTTTTTAATTCCATATAAAGGCACCTTCTATGAGCATAGTACTTACATGCATGTCCACATGACACACGCGTGTCTATGTGTGCATCACAGAAATGTGTGACCCTGCATGTGTGCATGTGTATAAAATGTGTAAATTATAGCACACACAATACATGCATTCACATGGATTTCTAAACAAATGCAGAATGGTGCTAAATGGAGTCCTGCCAGATACATAAGCTTGTTCTTACTTTCTTAACAACTATTTAAAAGTATTAAAAATCCGAAGCAGTGCCTATAAATGAGCATTCAAGATCTGCATTCAAGATCCTGTATGTTCCATGTCATAATTTCCACACACTAGCAATCTCGGTTTACACCAGCTATCCAAACTTAATCTTGCTTTTATATTATACACTATTATACAAACATGTCAAAAGAAATATTTTATAAGCGTTGGAAATAGATTTCTTGAATAAGTAATCAAATCTCCAATCTTCAGGACAATTATTTTGATCTGTGATTTTGAATGTAGGGGTCTCTCACTCCTGTCTTCTCCCTACATGCTGTTCTAAACTCCTGCCTCCCTTATGTGGTCTCATCTCCACAGCATCTGATTTCCTAACCATTTTTTAATGCATCTACCCTCAAAACACATTTCCAAGTCAGTGATGAGGAACACTGGTAAAGAGACAGTGTAAGTCATGGCGGAACAGAACTTCTCAGGCTTGTTCAGAAAGGCATAAGCTTTTGTAGGCAACAGCCCACTTCATCAGATACTATGAATAGACCTGCAGAGAACAGAGGTACTAACATTAAGCAATTCATCCACAGTCATACATGAAGCCTGTGGTGGTCTCATTTAGAATGAGTGCACTAACAACCTTTTCCCCTTTATCCTTATGCATGGATCCTCACATGAGAATCCTGTGATGAAGCCAGGAATAGAATCTATACGTCTGGAGTCCCAGAGTCCTTCAAACCCAAGGACCATCCTTCTCAGTTGAAATGCCAAGCATGTTACAGTGCTTTTCTACTACAATACACACAGCCGTAGATGCAATGGACCTGTTCTGTGGGTAGAAATCTGTTTCCATGCCCACTTAGACACACAAGTTTAAACAATATAATTGGATGGACCGAACACATGTATTGTTTGCTGCTGTCATTACTCCTATTTTTATTGTGGTAGAATACAACAGAACATGGTTATAAAACATATGGCCTGAAGAGCTGCTCCATCTGACCCACCAGGCTACCAGTGAGCTAACACAGGTTGGAGGTGTGGTCAGAAGTAGACATGGCCCTTTGTGGCATGTGGGTGAGTGAGGGCTATGCAACAGAGGAGTTGGGGAATAAGAAAAATAGTTGGGGAAACACTGAGGTCCCGGAGGGGAGGGGAGTCGGGTGTCCAAGAGGAGTGGTCGTTCCTTAAGGAGATGATCCTCCATGCCCAAGGGGAGGTAATCCCAACAAGGGTCAAAGGGGGCAAGAGGGTGCAAAAGCCCCCATGGCTCACCAAAAACATACGGGAACAACTCCTAGCTAAAAGGGAGGTGTACACCCAATGGAAGGGAGGGGCCATCACCATGGAAGACTATACCTCGGTTGCTCAGGCCTGCAGGGGGGAGGTCAGGAAGGCAAAAGCAGAGATGGAACTGGGACTAGCTACCCAGATTAAGGACAACAAGAAGTCCTTTTTTAAATACATAGGGGGCAAAAAGAAGGTACCCGGTAACATGGGGCCTTGCAAGACACGCTAGGAAATCTGGTTGTCGCACCAGACGACAAGGCTAACATATTTAACTATTTCTTTGCCTCCATTTTCCTGAGCAGGGACCAGATCAGCCCATCCGCCGGGACCCCCTCAGGCCCCAGGGGAGGTGCACCCAGGCCTAGGGTCAGTGAGGATCTATTCAGGGAACTTCTGGAGGGTCTGGATGTATTTAAATCAGCTGGTCCTGATGACCTCCACTCCAGAGTGCTGAGGGAATTAGCAGAGGTCATTGTGGGACCCCTGGCATGGCTTTATGAGCACTCATGGTGCTCTGGTGTGGTACCAGAGGACTGGAAAAGGGGCAATGTGGTTCCCATTTTCAAAAAAGGAAGGAAGGAGGACCCAGGGAACTATAGGTCAGTTAGTCTTACCTCGGTCCTGGGTAAGCTTTTTGAGAGAATTATCCTGGCACATGTCCACGAAGGGCCAGCAGGGGAGGTTATGCTTAGGGGCAACCAACACGGGTTCATTAGAGGCAGGTTCTGTGAGACCAACTTGGTGGCCTTCTATGACCAGGTCACAAAATCCTTAGACGTAGGGGTAGCAGTGGACGTAGTCTTTCTGGACTTCAGGAAGGCCTTCAACACTGTCTCTCACCCCATTCTCATTAAAAAACTAGGGGACTGTGGCATCAACACCTACACAGTCAAATGGCTTGCTAACTGGCAGGAGGGCCACACCCAGAGAGTGGTGGTGGATGGGTCATTTTCGACCTGGAGAGATGTGGGCAGCGGGGTCCCCCAGGGCTCAGTCCTCAGACCTGCGCTGTTCAACATCTTCTTCAGTGACTCGGATGAGGGGGTAAAAAGCACCCTATTCAAATTTGCTGATGACACTAAGATGTGGGGGGACGTGGGCATGATAGAAGGGAGGAATAGGCTGCAATTGGACCTAGACAGGTTACAGGGGTGGACAGATGAGAACAGGATGGGTTTCAACACTGCTAAGTGCAAGGTGCTGCACCTGGGGAGGAAGAACCAGCAGCATACCTACAGGCTGGGGAACTCCCTTCTTGTCAGTACGGAGGGCGAAA
>NW_005842402.1:793597-797880 GCF_000455745.1 Alligator sinensis | reverse complement strand
CAGAAAAGGATCTTGGAATCATTATTGATGCCAAAATGAACATGGGCCGATAGTGTGGGGATGCAGTCAGGAAGGCCAACCGCACCTTTTCATGCATCCACAGATGCATCTCAAGCAGGTCCAAGGAGGTGATCCTCCCCCTCTATGCGGCACTGGTCAGGCCGCAGTTGGAATACTGCATCCAGTTCTGGGTGCTGCACTTCAGAAGTGATGTGGACAGCATTGAGAAGGTTCAGAGGAGGGCCACCCGCATGATCAGGCGGCAGCAGAGCAGCCCTACGAGGAGAGGCTAAGGGACCTGAACCTGTTCAGCCTCCACAAGAGAAGTCTGAGGGGGGGATCTAGTGGCCTGTTACAAACCAGTCAGGGGGGACCAGCAGGCATTGGGGGAGTCCCTGTTCCCCCAAGCACTACCAGGAGTGCCTAGAAATAACAGTCACAACCTGGCAGAGGGTAGATTTAGACTAGACATCAGGAGGCGCTACTTCACAGTCAGGGTAGCTAGGATCTGGAACCAACTTCCAAGAGAAGTGGTGCTGGCTCCTACCCTGGGGGTTTTTTAAGAGGAGGCTAGATGAACACCTTGCTGGGGTCGTTTGACCTTGCAGCTCTCTGGCCTGTGGCAGCTTGGCCCACTTCTGCTGCAGTGGCCACCACCACCACCTCAGGCTCCAGGTCAGGTCTGGCCCATTAGGAGCCCCACAGTCATGTTCTGTGTGTTAAATTTCTTTTCTTTTTATTATATCAATTGTTATTTTTTTTTCTCTTTCTTCTACACAAAAAATATGCATTCATAGAAAATAACCAAAAATAGCATATGAAAAAGGAAACCCAGGTACAAATCTTAATAATTATCTACATTCAATTGGCCAATTACTTATTTAACTGGTCATTTCTGTGCATGGGGTACCACCTGCCACTACAATGACTGTCATTACCACACTGCACTGCTTAAATACAGTATATAAGAACAAATACAGAATTATGCAAGAATGCATACAGTATTATGACAATTTAGGCCTTACTAAATGCACAGTACCAGATCCTGTCTGTGGTCTGAATTAACTGTATTAATTAGAGATCAATATGGATGTATATGCAGAAGTGCAAAATTGACAAATTCTTAGGGCTGTTTAACTCAATCAGAGGGGTTGCTTATGAGTTGCCTGGGAATGCAGTCTATTGGTGACTAATGATCTAAAGGGCTAAAACAGCAACTGAGAATCAGCATGTTCAGAGAGACTCTATCCCTGGAAATTTTCAAGAGCAGTTTGGGAAACACTTGACTGGGATGGTTTAATCAGTATGATCCTACCATGAGCAGGGGCCTAAATTACACCTCACTTTCTAGCCCTATTTTCCCATGAACCTACCCTGTGTATATCCTTTTCCATCAGAGCAGTTTCTCTGTGGGCTGAGTTACTTGACTTTGGGATCAGATTCTGTTAGTGTTGTGGGAAGAAATAGACCCTACCACATCAGAAGAACAAGACAATAATAGTCTACCAGCAAACAGTAAATGGGCACTAACTTAGTTGATGGCTAACATGCTTTTTTCATGAATTGAGAAATAACAATCAAAGTATCTTCCCATTTTGACAGGGTTTTGACAGGTTGGCTCAGGAATCCTTAACCCCCAACCTGTGGGCCACATCTGGACCATGGAACATTAAAATCCAGCCCATGTGGCTGCTCTAAGGGTCCAGAAACTGAGTGGGCAGGCAGAAGCAACAGCAATTAACATAGCCACCAATCCCCTACCACCTAATTGCCAACCCCTGAAGGTCATTTGACATGGTCCTGCACATGGGACCCACTGGCATGTTCACAGCTGGGGTGGTAGAGCCTAATCCAGCATGGGTAGGGTTGGAGGCAGGGTGGCAGGCCTGATCCAGCATGTGCAGGGCCAAGGCTGGGGTGGCAGGACCCAATTCAGCATGCCTGGTGCTGGGGCAGTAGGGCCTGATCTGGCACCTAAAAACGCTAGGGGTGGAACAACGGACACAATCTAGCATGTGTGGGGCTGGGGTGGTAGGATCAGCTTGGTGTGGGTCACAGCCACAATCAGGGATCTGGCCTGTGGGCCCTGCATCACTCATTTGACCTGAGAGACCAAAAGGTTAGGAATTGCTGACCTAGGTTATTTTCCATCACTAGTGTCCTATTCTGTTAAAATAATGGTTCTCAACCAGTCTAGCCTCAATGCACCCCTTCATAATTCCTGAGGATTTAGGGGAATCCCAGCTGAGAAGCAGAGGTAGAATCTAGCTTGTGCCCAGTAAGGGAGGGGCAGGCCCTCACTCCACTCTGCACTTTTTCCACCATCTGCCTCCTCTCAGCTCCTAGTCTGTACCTGGGGCAGTAAGTACTGCTCCTCCAAGGACCCGAACACTAAGGCTAGGGACAGACATTATACATAAATCAGTTTAAGTAATCAGAAACTGGTTTAAACCTGTAACAGAACAGATATTTTAGTGCACATGTACCAGTCTGAAAATGGCTGAAACCAGTTTAAGATATACCTGGTTGAATGTAGTATCAGACTCAACTATTTGGCTTAAACCAGTTTATGCAATGTCTGTCCCAGAGCCTTCCTGGTTTAAGTTATATCAGAGTCCCCCAGCATCCCGGCATGCTCTTTGGACAGGGCAGGGCTCTCAGCTACAGGGAGCTGGGCTGGCCCCTCCTCTCTGCTCTTTGGCTACACCTCTGACAGAGAATGGAGGCACAGGGTGTCTGCCTAGCTTCTTCCTGTTCCCCCTATCCCCCTCACCACTCCCTGCTGAAGCAGGGATTTCCCCCCTCCCCTCTGCCTTACAGACACCTACCTCTCAGCATTAGCTAGCATACCACATGCTGGCTATGCTCCATGCTGTGGCAGATGGGACAAAGGCAGACAAGACAGTGTCAGTTTAGGGATTTTTGGAGCTAATCAACAGGAAATGTCTCTCCTTTCCTTCCTTGGAAAAAGTTGTTTAAGAAGAAGTTGAACTAATGAAAGATCCTTTTGTTTTCTTAATGGGATGATAAACACTGAGTTAGGGGTGATAAACACTTATCAACTCCCTGCTGGGGAGGAGGGACCCCTCCCTAATCAAAGCATCCTGCCAGGGCCTGACCATGCCCCCCTCAGCTCAGCACTTTGGAAGGGAAAGGAGGGCTGCTCTAGTGTCCCCCCTGGCTTCTAGCCTGAGCCACTGCAGGCATGTGCTTGTGGTCCTGGAATGAAAAGGGAATGCCTACTGACCTCCAAATTGGTTCAAGCTTTGCAGGTTAGACTAACTTGCAAAGATTGAATCAATTCAGGCTCAGGCTTTTTGAATGTCTGTCCCTAGCCTAACAACAAGAGCCATGAGCACCCATGGCTCCTCCCACTAGCCCTGGGAACATGGGAGGAGTAAGGGAGGGATGGGAAATGAGCCAGCTAGAAAAGTGCAACCCTGCAGCCCCGTGGCTGCTCACTGGCCTGTGCACACAAGCACAGCACAGCATAATGGTGGGACTGTGGTGGCTGGCACAGCAGCTTCCAGGCAATGAAGAGCAGCTGTAGGCCCTACCTGTCTGCAGGATGTTGGGGTGCCCAGAACCAGGAGAGAGAAGAAGTGATCACTTAAACCCTGACCCTTGGAAGGAACTGGCGGCACCCTGGTTAGGAAACCTTGTGTTAAACCAGTATTTTCACATTATCCTGCCATGATTCATACTGCTTTTTCATATCTATCTATAATCTTCTACATAATGTGTTTTTATCTTGTATCCCATATTGTTTTTCTTCATTAGAGTTGATTTTTCTGTATCCCAGGAAGTAACAATTTATTTAAAAGCAAAATAAAAAACTCTAAATACATACCATCCTAGACACGTACCAAGCCTAGATACATAAACTCATGTTTGCTTTTGGTGAGTTGTAAATATTGGAACATTAGAATATTGCAAATCTTTCATAATACAAATCTTGTCAATTGTATTTTCTTAACATGGCAAAAATCTAATCAAACCATTTAATATATATAACCTCCTTGGCTCCAGATTTTAACATTCCCATTTATATATCTAGTCCTAATATTCCTTTTCATATATTAGTTGGAAAAAGTACATTAATTTGAAAGAGAAACTTTTGGTATTATAGTGAATTTAGTAAAAATGATTCTTCTAATTACTAGGCTGCGTATGTGTTGTTTAACCACTTTTTGCCTTTATTTTAGTATGCATATAAAAAGTCAGTGTACATTATACGTGTTAGTGCACATTTTAGGACTGACTTTACGATCTTTATTAATACA
>NW_005842402.1:792527-793566 GCF_000455745.1 Alligator sinensis | reverse complement strand
GCTGTTTTTAGTGGGTTTATTTGCTTGGAGTAAGACCTATTCGCATAAGACATTGAAGAATTGGAATTGTTTTTCTGCTCAGTTTCTGATAGGGTTGGGGGGGACTGCAATTTCTTTTTTAAGATGAATGACTGCATACACAGAAGACTTGATGGTGAAAGCTTGAGGGATAAACCAGTGCATGTACTAGATTTCTCCTTTAATCTGAACTATGGTACTTGCAGTAAGTGATTACATTCACAATTGATTCTTATGCCCCAAGCCCTCTTGTAACAGCTCTATTAGTATTTCTTCCCTCTGAGGTTACACTAATTATCAGCTCTGTAATCCAGATTTTTATTTTGTCTTGTAACAATTAAGCAAAATTCTATTATTTTTGCTCTTGTGAACAATCCCTTGAACTCACGGGTAAACAGGAATATATTTTACTAAGAGTGAAGCAGCTCTCAAAATTATGGTGAAATATGCATTGGCTGGGGGATTTTCCCTGCACAAAGATATGTGGACAGAATTCTTCTTTTCCCTTACAAATGTCTGATAACCTAAACCCCTTTGATGATTTTTTTTTAAAACTAAATGTATCATATACTTAATAAAGCACCTCAAAATTTAACACTCATTACAAAATGGGACTGTATGGTCTACACTTTAATAATGTAATGACGTGATGGCAAAATAATTCAGTTATAGTACATAGGTCTTGCTTTTTGTATTCTCTTTCCTTCTGTAGCTGAGAATTTACATGCAGCCTTGCAAAATTGTCAGAAAATTTACGAGACTAGACATAAAAATCTACTCACCTGCTCCTTACTAAGAAGATGGTGATGGAAAAAAATAATTACATTTTAGTATCTCATCCAAACAAAATTGTTCAAGTAGATAAGGCAGTTAGGATTTTGCAAAGACGTTTGTTCACATGGCAATATTTAGTGAAAAGACAGCCTTCTGAAAGCCAGCTTTAAATCCAGAGATTCTGCACAAGATTTTATATATGAACTCTTAACCTGGTGGTTTTACTCCTAAAACTCACTGCATTTTA
>NW_005842402.1:788509-792517 GCF_000455745.1 Alligator sinensis | reverse complement strand
GAGGTGGAGGAGAAATTGTTTTATGATCCACTGCAAGGGCTCTTTTGTTATGCTATACCTTGTTTGCATGTTATTTTTTGGTTTATACCACTTTGTACCAAGCTATAGAGTGCAAATATGTATCAAGCACAAGTCTGGACATGCCTGATCAAGAAAAATTATCCTACCGTACCTGATTGTTACACAGAATGCTAAAACTTAATTTTAATGAAAATAAAAAAGTGGGATATATTCATCAAGCATGGAGGAAGGGGTGGGGGGGGACCTTAGACAGAACTGGTATTCTGTCTAACTCAGGTAATAAGTCAGTTCACTTTGGAGAGAGGGGGCTCTGTGAGAAAGTAATTCCTTTCAGACTGTCCTGTTCTACATTTTAACCATTGGACTACAAAGATCAGTCTGTTTCTATCAGCATGCTGCTACCTTGCCAAAAGTTAACAGTAAGAAAAATCTTTAAAACACTTTAACCCTACTACTGGGTAAAGTCCTTTGTGGCTCCATCTGTTGAGAGCATGTGAATGACTATACTGGCATGAAGAGAGTCTAGGCTGCCAAACAGTGGAGAAACCTGCCTGAACATTAGTGCATTGTTTAAGACTTCCCTGGGCGCGTGAGACACTAGGAACACATTCATCTTTCTGGAGGATTACAGGATTTTTTGTGTTTGTAGAAATACCAGCAGGACAGAGTTTCGGGAAAAGAAGAATACCACATTATTTCATCTCCTTCCAATTCTTTTTCAGTAAGGTTTATTGATGATGATGGCACAAACATATCTTGGAGCAGTAAGGAATTCACTAGTGTGTAGGTGTAACCATTCTGTTGCTCTCAGGGTTCCAAGCTGCCACCCTTCTAGGCAAATGTATTCACGAGAAAATTTGCATTTGATTATGAACTGAAAACGTGATCTCTGAGCCTTGCTTTGAAGTGTCAAAACCATCCTCACTGCTATATGAAGAGGAACCAGGGCCTGAGAGCAGAGGAATTCAATTGATTTTGCCCCCAGCAACAACTGGCTTCTCTCTCCTACATGGCTATTGAGCAGGAAAGGGGAAAATAAGGTGAAACAGAAATAACTACCAGTTATAGCTCCCTGCTGTTCTTTTGCAGCTTCATGTAGAAGTAGCCTAGAAGAGACCATACAATTTGAACTATCTGTTTGTGATCCCCATGCTATCTTAAGTGCTGACCTTTTCCCTGATATAACCCTTTAATTTTTTTTAGAAACTACAAGGAAAGAGATGCACAGCCCCCTACACCTGTAGCTCTATGCCTGTGGGAGCTTCAGAGAAAAGATCTCAGGGTTCCTTGACTTTCCTGAAATAGTGATTTAAGCACCCTAAGTAAAGGCCAACACTGCAGATTTATAACTTGCTTCCTAGACCCCTAAGAGACAGACAGCTCTCTAGGGCTTCTTCAACTCATGACTACCTTTTTAATGGATGGTGCTACTAAAATGTGAACAGCTTTAGGTCAATTTTTTGTTAGCTTCGGATGGCAGAGTGTAGGGGTAATAACACAGGACATTTTCTCTAGCACAAGACCTAATCTCTAAATCCAAACTTCCACACAGGGATGTTGCCATGGAAGTAGCAGGCCACCCATTTCCATGAAAAGGGGCCAAGATCTGCAAATATATAATACAGAGTTAAGCTGGGTCTTACATTACATAGTTTTTTTTCTAAAGGCTGTCTATGTACCCAGTCATATGCCTTATTATATACTGTCTTATCACATAGAACCTTTTCCCTCAAAATCAGCCCTTCCCTCAAAATCAGCCCCCCCCTTCAAAAAAATTGGAGTGCCTATTTTAAGTGGGGAACCTGTTTTATTCACTGGGAAAGGAGCACTTTTGGAGACACTGTGCATGCAGCTGCTTATATTGGTTTAGCAAACTGAAAGGGTGGAGAGTCCTGTGTTGACCCTCTGACAGCCATAGCTGTTGGCTGAGCACTAGTTTATGACCAATGCAGCAAATGAGCTGATGATAGGATCTTCGTGAGGCGTGTGATATGGAAACAAGATTTTATTTACAGTGGTAAGTGGTTATATAATTAAATTCTTACAGGAAAGAACCAACAAACCTGCAGCTGCCCTTTGCAAGGTTTTGGGGCCTAACCTCGCGTGACAGGGTAAGTCTTC
The DNA here is from genome assembly GCF_000455745.1 of Alligator sinensis. Classification (NCBI taxonomy): domain Eukaryota; kingdom Metazoa; phylum Chordata; order Crocodylia; family Alligatoridae; genus Alligator; species Alligator sinensis. The sequence continues at coordinate 790,375 of NW_005842402.1, read as the reverse complement.
CTGGAAACAAAGCGTCTAGAAAGTGTGGTATCATAGTTCTTGATGCCTCACTTCCTGGACACTATATATTTTCAGAAGGACTTTGTCACACAGAGCTGGCCATGACTCTGGGGAAAAAAAACACACTTTCTTTTCTACAATCTGTCTTCTAATAAAGTGTGTGCTTTCTTTGTGGGGTATGTTGTATGTAAGAAAATATTGTATTTCATTACAGACAACTTATATTACCATACCATGTGATGGAAAACTGGCAATTCCCGTGTACAATTTTCAACAGGTTACATTCATTTCTGGCATAGCTAGGCTACCACAAAGGAAGTCAGAACTGGTTTTGACACCCCATTTTTTAATTAAAGAACTTGCATCCTATTTCTGATCTCCAGAACATTTTTACATTGCCCACAAAAAAGGTTCCTCTCCCAAGGAACATGTTCTTCCATTTTTCCTTAAAAATGCTTTGCAAAAAGCTGTTTAAGAAGAGGTTGAACTAATGAGAGAGGCTTTGTTTTCTTAATGGTCTGATAAGCTCCCTGCTGGCTGCTGGCTTGCTGAGAGGTGAGAAATGACTGGGTTTGCAGTGAATGCAGTAGGGCCTGTCAGTTTGCTGCAGATTATGAAGAAGCAGGGAGAGGGAGATTGAAAAGCTCAGTATCATCAACAGATATATGCAGTCCACTTAAGCAGTCCTCTCTTCTCTGCCTCACCCCTCGCCTGAGAATGCTAGCTGGGGTCCAGGGTCTGGCAACACTCCTGCCCCTTGAGCAGCAAGTGGGGCGCAGGGGAGCGGGGAAAGCCTGATAAGGGCCACTTCCCACTCCCCCTCCAGACACACCCTAGCTGGGATGGTGCAGGCCAGGGTGGGGGTTTAAACCTCTCCCTATTCATAGCATCCTGCCATGGCCTGGCCATGCCCCTTCTCAGCTCAGCATTATAGAAGGGAAGGGAGGGCTCACTCTAGCACCCCCTGGCTTCTAGCCTGAGCCACTACAGCCACTTGCCTGCATTTCCTGAATCAAAAATGAACATCTATCCACTTGCAAATTGTTTCAATCTCTGCAGGTTACACTAACCTGCAAAGATTGAATCTATTCAGACTCCAGCTTTTTGAATATCTGTCCCTAGCCAAAATGGTCGAAAATAGTTTAAGATAAGCCTGGATGGATGTAGTATCAGACTTAACTGATTTATGTTAAATCAGTTTGTTGAACTTCTGTCCCAGATCCCCTCCAGATACAAGTTCATTCACAGTCCCCCACCATCCCAGGAAGTTTTGCACCTGCCCCGCAAATCCTTCATGCAGGGTGGGCAGGCTAGCCTTGGCCCAAGGTGTCTGCTCCAGGCAAGCAGGGAGGCATGCTAAAGCCCCTGGGTCTAGCCCCCAGCTTTTGGCCCGGATCACTGCAGAGATGTGGCTGCATTTCTGGAATCAAAAATGAATGCTTATTCACTTACTTATTGGTTTACTCTATGCAGCTTGGACTAACCCGCAAAGACTGAATTGATTCTTCCTCAGGCTTTTTAACTGCCTGTACTTGGCTGAAATGTAATGAGGGAAGAAGAAACGTTATGATGATAATTCTGACAACAGAAATTTCAATGAATTTCAGTCAAATCTTTGACATATGAGAATTGACATTGAGATGTACTGCCTGAAAAAAGACCGTCTGTCTAACTCCTCAAATGGGTGTAGTGAAATAACTACAGACTAGAAACAGTACTGAGGATGTACTTTTCCAGCAACAATCCTGTTGATCTGCGTTAGATCCAGCCAAGGCTGCAACTGAACTCCAACTAGCTTTGAGTATCAAGGACAATAAAAAGTCCTTTTTCAGATATGCGGGGAGCCGGAGGAAAGGCAGGGGCAAC
>NW_005842402.1:777255-787592 GCF_000455745.1 Alligator sinensis | reverse complement strand
GGAAGAAAGAGACTTGGGGGTCATCATTGACCACAAGATGAACATGAGCCTGCAATGCGATGCGGCGGCTAGTAAAGCGACCAAAACGCTGGCTTGCATCCATAGATACTTCTCAAGCAAATCCTGGGACATCATTCTCCCCTTGTACTCGGCCTTAGTGAGGCCGCAGCTGGAGTACTGCGTCCAGTTTTGGGCTCCACAATTCAAAAAGGATGTGGAGAAGCTTGAGAGAGTCCAGAGAAGAGCCACGCGCATGATCAGAGGTCAGGGAAGCAGACCCTACGATGACAGGCTGAGAGCCCTGGGGCTCTTTAGCCTGGAAAAGCGCAGGCTCAGGGGTGATCTGATGGCCACCTACAAGTTTATCAGGGGTGACCATCAGTATCTGGGGGAACGTTTGTTCACCAGAGCCCCCCAAGGGACGACAAGGTTGAATGGTCATAAACTACTACAAGACCGTTTCAGGCTGGACATAAGGAAGAATTTCTTTACTCTCCGAGCCCCCAAGGTCTGGAACAGCCTGCCACTGGAGGTAGTTCAAGTACCTACATTGAACACCTTCAAGAGCAAACTGGATGCTCATCTTGCTGGGATCCTATGAACCCAGCTGACTTCCTGCCCTTTGGGCAGGGGGCTGGACTCGATGATCTTCCGAGGTCCCTTCCAGCCCTAATGTCTATGGAAATCTATGGAAAAGTCTACAGATGGGTACAAACAGTACTGATCTATTGTTTCAACTGCATCCCTACAAAGATGGGCAACAAATATTCCTACCCTAGCTCAGGAAGCATGCTGTAGGGGAGAGTTCTGAATACATATGGATGCAATGTTTTGGTGTGTCACCAGATACCAGTGGTATTACTTCTGGGACAGCATAGTAACAACCACAATGTTGTCAAGCCAATTAGCATTACCCTTTCCCCTGGCATGCCTGTGTCCTGTACTACCGCAACATGCAATGTTTAAAACTGCACATCAGCTTATCCAGTAGGAGCGTGTCCTATGAATGAACATCACAAGTCCTACATTAAAAAAAAATCAGGCCCTCCCCAAAATCATGAGACAGCTTTAGGATAAATGAGATTTTACAAAACCCAGGTGAACAAGTACAATAAGCCTAGATTCTTGTTATTAACTGTTTTCTAAGTTCCTTACGTTCACTCAAGTTCTGGTTTTAAGCTCTTTCTCCCAAACTATGAAGGTTAGAAATTTGTTGCAAGAGGAAAAAAGAAAAAACCTAGAGGCTCTCACATATTCATGACTTCAGGAAGTGGGGCATTAAGAAAACTACCAAATAACATTAGACTCATGATAAAAATCACGGAAATTGTCAAAGGTAGATCTGTTTATCATCAGTTTTGAGCTCAATCTCTAGGAACTTTACCTGTGGAACTCCCATAGAAGTCAAGGGAAATTGTGCATGCAAACTGTTTGCCAGGTCAGACTCACCTTTTGTGACTTTGAAAATCTTAGATTCTGGATAATACTAGCTCCATTACATGGTAAGCATTCATTAGCCAAGTTTCAAATCCAAGGAGCAATATGAATCCCAGTTTACTAGATATGCTCTAAAATAGCCAAAGTCAAAGTCTGCTTTTGAAAGCAAGGCTTGATAGCATTGAATAACATCAATCACCTGCCAAATTAACATAAGCACTTAAAGTATAAACTAACAGTTCTTAAAAGGATTGGTTAAAGGTCCTATATAAATATAGTTTTGCAAGCTGTAGCATCTATTATTATTGCAACACTAATCCGTAACAGAAGACTTTCTATGATATTGTCCTTGGTTTCATAAAAACCATACTGCTAAGCATAATGGTCTTTTGATCCATCGGGTCAAAACCTTCTAAAGATTCATCAGTTTGTAGCTCACTGATCCTATGGACTATTATTGCCAGCCAGGTCACTATGAGGGGTGCCCCCCAAACGGAAGGACCACATGCTGAAATCATGACAAGAATTGTCATGAAATGTGTACAATGACTACAGTAATACCTTTTAAAAAAAACATGCTTTAACCTTTGAGAAACAGAATGTGGGTAATTGCAGCATATTATGACCTAATCACCTGCCAAATTTGATGTGAAAAACAAAGCTATTTAACTAAAAGAACACCAAACTTTAAGCCTTTCATTGTAAATAAAAAATGAATGTTAGTTAATCATTAAAATTCAGCTGTGCATTCACACACACACACACACACACACACACACACACACACTACTTAGAAAAGGTTCCTCAGGCATTTAGCAGTAACTTGTATGTGACTTGTTTGCCCAGAATTAACAATTCAACAGTACAGTTCAAATTAAAACTTCCTGAAGATCAGAAAATCCACAAAGTTTATCATGAAACAATTTTGTATCAAGTATATGAAGTAGAATCTGTTTAAGTGTCTTTCCACTTCACAGAAAACAACACATTATGGTATACAAGGAATTAAATTTAATTCAGAAATACATTATAATAATTATTGTTCATACAGATGCACACAAGATAAATACAGAACAAAACTGTTATTACTCTCAAATGCCTCCAGTTCCATTCTTGCTATTTTTATGGAAAATAATGTACGCTGAATAACTTCAACCAATTTAAAACACCTATAAAAATTACAAGCAAAAATTTACTGGCATAAGGAACACCTTGGCCTAGGCGTTCCAATGTTGCTATAGTCCATGAAAAATTATGTATGCAGTTATAATGAAGAAAGCAAGGAAAGTTTAACAATCCTCTGTGTCACAAGCTCAAACCCAAAGAATTTTCTTCATTATATACTGCTTCATAAACCCAAAGAGCTTCTATTCAGCTACTACAACACAGGAGGAGCTATTTTACATCAAACAGAAGATTATTATCCACATCTAGGATGCATGCAGAAAATACAATAAAACAAAACAGAAAAACACAAGCCAAGAGAAGGACCCAAGATAAAAACCATTTTAAGAATACGGTGTAGTTAAGCAAGTAAGAGTTGTGAAACTACTAATGATAATTACAGCCACTGTCTGAAACTGACTCGTGACCAGCGTGGATGATATCAGAGAAAAACCCTTGTTAATGGAGATAAACCCATGTGAAGAGCAGCATCTTTCACCAAGCCTCAAACAGGTAGTAATCTGAAAATTTTTAAATTTGGCACTAAGGATTCTATAAATGACCACTTATCTCTAAATATGACCACCAATGAACAATCTTACCCCCTCTCCCACCGTAACACCTACCAGTTATCCCAAAATCCTTGACAGACCAAGGGTATGATATGGAGGCTCTCATTGTTACCAATTCTAGCGATTTTACCATGAGTCCTACAATTTTTGGTACTTTTGGGACAGCCCCAGCACCTGGATGTTGCTACATGAGAATCTTGGCTTGCAATAAACATCTATCCCTCATAGTTTAGGCTCCCTTGTGGTGGTTGATAAAAGGAAACCTAGATGCTTAACGCCAAGAGACAGACAAATCAGTATTTCTAATATTTAATTTTTAATCTAAGATTATGATAGGGAGAGGAGGTATGGTTTAATTCACAAGTTCTGAATGTTTGGGAAGGATAGTGCTCATACAGATAATGTTCTTTTGTCTTGTAAAACCTAATACAGCTTTCTGAACCTGATTGGCAGACTGGATAACAATGATCCCCAAATACTTTTCAACCCTCTCCAAGAAATAGGCGTAATAGTTCAGAATGTTTCCACTCACCCCAATCTCAGTGTGTACCAAGCCATTTACTCCAATGATGGAACAATATTGGCCCTGTAAAGACCATAGGATGTACATGACACTCTGCTTTACATCTCTAGAACATCACACTCAAACAGTATCATTTGTCTGGCTTTCTCTGTGTGTAGCCAAATTCAGTATCTGACTAAAGTTGAACTCAGTTATGTCAGCTACGTTAGTAAGAAAAAATAATTGTTAAGAACTCTATTGAAAATACCTCCTACTTGCCAAGGCATCTGCTGTCAGATTATCATAGTCCTGGGTTCCTTTTGTATGCCTCACTGCTAATAGATGCTCATATATATAGCAGGCTGGAGACTGAGCTGCCTCTAATCAGTCATGAACCTAGTCATGGTGACCTTGAGGTTTGTTTAATTTCAACTGATGTCTAGGAATTTGGCTATATGCACGGAGAAAACCTCCAGCTGTGAAAAAACAAAGTAGCCTGTTTACTTGGCAATCAGGGTTGCTATGAAACACCACACTGATGTCACACTCCCTGTACAGATTCCATATTCAACAGTGTCCACTTCAAGATCTCTGTCCTGAAGTCCAAAAACTTCTATAGCATCCAGGATAATGACTCTGCCTCCATGAGACTTACATATCTATGAAACTGTCAAACAACAGGAGCGGGAGAACATAAGAGCTAGACGAACTATAGAATTCACTTGTGAAAGAAATAAAAATGTCCATGGATTTAGTTACCTTCTGAATCAACTGAAAATGTACTATTTGCCTGTTTTCTCAAGTATGTATTTCTCTCTCTGTCACACATCCAATAATACACCCAACCAAAATTCTAATCTATTTCTTCCCCAGACGGTGAAGGAAGGAAAAAAAAATCTATTGTCATTTTCTCTCTATATCACTTGTACTTTAATTAGATCACTAGTGGGGAAGACCCTAAAACCAGATTAAAAGCATAAAAGCCAGTTGAATAATCTGCTTTACCAGGGACCCTTTATATAAATCATAATACAATATTTGTGTATTGTAGTTAGCTTCATTTATTGTGACTATCCTGTGGATTTGAAGGATTTGTTAAATATATACTTTTCTCCTTTGATATCGTTGTTTTGTCTCTTGGGAGGCTGGTTGGGAAAGCAGCAGCTTGAACCATTTCCAGCACAAAGTAACTGATTTCATCCTCGGGTAAAAACAACTAAATGCTCCGCTACCCTAAAGCTTCAGTTGTGATCTGATTAAAATATGAGTGTTCTGAAGATAAAAATCACCAGAAAGAGGGAATGCCAAGTGTTTTCACTGAAAAGGTGGCAAACAATTATATCATAGTGAATTAACACTTGACTTACCAAGAAACACACATTTTAAAATGAAAAGTTAAAATCAAAAACAATATATTCAAAACTCTGGTGACAAAGGGCTCAGAAGGGCTTGAGACGTACCTGTCTCTGCTCAGATGCACCTCATGCCTGAGTCAGGTATCCAGGTTGTTGTTGCAAATAAAATAATTTGTTTGCAAATATCTAGTTGGTGTAATAAAAGATATCACATCTTCCATGGGTTTTCATTCCTCAGGCACGAGGTGATTTACAGTTGAAAACATACAAACCAGTCCACAAAGTGAGGCTTCAGTTTCAGCAAGCATTGCTGAAACCCCTTTGTGGAAAGGGCTTGATATAATGGCTTTATTTTTCCCTTGCTTGAAGTGAATGACACACAAAAGAAATCTCACTTGGGCACTATTATCAATGACATCAGCATGAATGTTTTAGCTTTCTAAACTTTTAGCATTCTGTGTTACTTACTTGTCAACTAACAATATGTGTTTTATCTACCATATAACAGAATGGTTTATACTATTACATTATTTTTTCTTTAAAATAGTCTGATCAAACTAACACACTTGAAATTAGGTCCCTATATATGCATATTTAGGAACCAAAATAAGTGACTCAGTTTTCAGAGCATCTGAGCACTCAGGACACCTCTTTTTATTATAATTATGACTACTACTATTATATTATTGTTATTACTTTTATTTACATTATACCCTTTCCTATTCAGAAAGGCTCAGAGTGGTTTATAACAGACAGACAATCCACAGGGTAAGAAAAAACAGTTAAGTCTAGCCCCAGTTGACACCCTTAAACTTTATAACTCTACCCACCACCACAAAGTCTGACTTCTCTGCCTATTACCCAGGGCAGCAAACCCTCCGGTCCATCTCAGCCCTGCTTCCCAAAATTCATTCATGTTTAATTATACAAAACCTTTTCCCACTCCCTCCCCAACTCACCTGCCTTCCCACTCCCTTACCTCACCCCAGGCAAGATCTCTCCTCTATCCCCCAAGCTGAAAGCTCTCCTGTCTTATACAGGCACTGTGGCTGTCCCCTAGAATACATAAATCATCTCCTCCTCCCAACAAACACAATATTAAACTAAAAAAGCCATAGCCAAAAGGCAATGCCAAACTAAAGGGTGCCACTGAGAGTTGACCAGGAAGGCCTGTCAGCTTTTGATTTCAGCCCTCTGAAAATCAGGTGAGCTATATACCCCATTTACTTGAATACAAGAATTTTTTCCCCCCCTGAATCAGCGTAGGAGAAAAAAAAGGCTCACATCTTACATTTGCATACAAGGATACTGCATTATATACACATCATCTGTCTCAGAACTGCTACTTAAAGCAGTATGTGTTCAGTAATGGAAACTAACTATGAAGCTACTTAAATACAACCCACGCTGAGCAGAATTATAAAATAGGTGGCCCATACTGGGCAAAAATGCTGATGGGACCCTATCTTTTTTTTTTTTTTTTAATAAGAGAATTTATAGATTCATTGACATTAGGGCTAGAAGGGACCTTGAAGAACATCAAGTCCAGCCCCCTGCCCCAGGGGCAGGAAGTCAGCTAGGGTCAAAGGACCCCAGCAAGATAAGCATTCAAACGTTTCTTGAATGAGTCCAGAGTAGGTGCTTGCACCTCTTCTGGAGGGAGTCTATTCCAGGGCTTTGGGGCTCGGGCAGTAAAGAAGTTTTTCTTTATGTCCAGCCTAAAACGGTCTTGGAGGAGTTTATGACCGTTGGTCCTTGTTATATCTCAGGATGCTCTGGTGAACAGACGTTCCCCCAGATCCTGATGCACACCCCTTACGTACTTATAGGTAGCCACCAGGTCCCCCTGAGCCTGTGCTTTTCCATGCTGAAGAGTCCCATGGCTCTCAGCCTCTCTTCATAAGGCCTGTTCTCTTGCCCTCTGACCATGCATGTAGCTCTCCTTTGGACTCTCAAGCTTCTCAACATCCTTCTTGAATTGTGGAGCCCAGAACTGGATGCAGTACTCCAGCTGCAGCCTGACCAAAGCTGACTACAGTGAGAGGACAACATCCTGAGATTTACTTAAGAAGCACCTGTGGATGTAAGCCAGAGTCTGGTTTGCTTTACAAGCTGCAACATTGCATTGGTGGCTCATGTTCATCTTGTGGTCAATCACGATCCCCCAGGTCTCTTTCGGCCATGGTGCTAGCAACTGTAACACTGCCAAGCCTAAAAGCATGCTGCAGGTTTTTTCCCCTGCACCGGGGTGGAGTACCTTGCATTTATCGGTGTTGAATGTCATCAGGTTTGTACCTGTCCACTTACTAAGTTTATCCAAGTCAGCCTGGATCACTAGGCTATCCTCCGGTGTGGATGCTTTGCCCCAAAGTTTAGTGTCATCAGCGAACTTGGCCAGTGCGCTTCTGACACTAATGTCCACATAGTTGATAAAGATGTTAATGAGAACCGGTCCAAGGACTGAGCCCTGGGGGACACCACTGGTCACGGAGCACCATAACGATTCATTACTATAAACTACTACTCTCTGGGTCCGACCTCGAAGCCAATTTCCCAGCCATCGGACTGTGGTGTAGCCGAGACCACATTTGGCCAATTTTTCCATGAAAAGTTCATGGGACACCAGATCGAAGGCTTTTTTAAAGTCCAGATACATGATGTCAAGCTGTTCTCCCTTGTCCAGGTGATAGGTCACCTGGTCATAGAAGGAGATTAGATTGGTCAGGCAAGACCTACCCACAACAAATCCGTGCTGGCTGTCCCTCAGGATGTTGCTCTCAGGCAGCTTATGAAGAAGGATCTCTGATAAGGATTCTCTTTTCTCCAGAATCTTACTGGGGATTGAGGTCAAGCTGACTGGCCTGTAATTCCCGGGATCTACTTTCTGCCCTTTCTTGAAGATGGGTATTCCATTGGCCTTCTTCCAGTCTTCAGGTACTTCACCTGAGCACCACGAGTTTTCAAATATTCTTGCCAACGGTTGGGCTATGACACCTGCCAGCTCCTTGAATACTCTTGGGTAATCTGTCAGGACCAGCTGACTTGAAGGTGTTCAGCCTCTCAAAGTGTTCCTTTACAAAGTCTGCGCCAATGCTGGGTATAAATATGCCCCCACCCTGGCCGTCCCGTGTCATGCTAGGCACGGCAGTCCCTTTGGGCTGATGAAAGACTGACTTGAAGTACCCATTAAGCAAGCTGTTTTTTTTCCTCGTGTTGGTTATCAACTGTCCCGTTTGGGTCAGCAGGGGTCCAGTGTTACCCTTGCTTTTTTTCCAACTCCCTACATATCTGAAAAAGACTTTTTATTGTCCTTGATATGTGAAGCCAGATGGAGTTCGGTTGCAGCCTTGGCTTTCCTGATCCTCTCCCTGCAGGTATGGACCAGTGCTGAGTACTCCTTGGTGGTGATTCCAGCCTTCCACCCTTCATAAGTCTCTGTTTTTAGGTGTAGGAGGTCCTCAAGTTCACTGCTAAGCCAAGGGGGTTGCTGTGCCCTTTTGCTACCCTTCCTCTGAGATGGGATGGCCATCCCTTGTGCTGTCAGGATCACTCCCTTGAGGACCAACCACTCCTCTTGGACTCCTCTTCCTGTTGAGTCATGGTCTCTTAGGGCCTTGACCATGAGCCACATGAGCCTGTCAAAGTCAGCTTTCCTAAAGTTGAGGACTTCTGTATTGCTGATTGACTTGCCAGCTTTCCAATAGATAGTAAAGGTGATCAGCTCATGGTCACTATCGCCCAGCTTTCCATCAATTCTTAGGTCACTGACTAAATCTTCCCCTTTAGCCAGTACCAGGGTCCAGCAATGCTTTACCTCTTGTAGGCGCATATACATCTTGAGTCAGGTAGAGTTTGTCCACGCACATGAGGAAACTTTGCAACCGCTCAGATTTGGCCAAGTGCTCTTCCCATGAGATGTCCAGGTAGTTAAAGTCTCCCATGACAACCATGCACCAAGAGCGTGCAGCCTCACCCAGTTCCCTGGCAAATTCCTGATCCAGCTCTTGTTTCTGGTTAGGTCTGTAGTAGATTCCTACCATGGTGTCCCCCGAGCCATGTTCTCCATGTATTTTAACCAAGAGGGACTCCAGTCATCCTTCCTGGATGCCTATGTCAATTTGCAGGGATGTGTAGCTTTCCTTGACAGAGAGCTACACCCCCAACCCTTTTATATCTGCATGATATCTCCTGTACAGGGTATAGCAATCTATACCTGTGGCCCAATCATAGGTGGAGTCCCACCAGGTCTCTGATATCCCTATGAGATCATAGTCTTTCTTGCTTAGTAGGAGGACCAGTTCCTCCTTTTGTTCCCCAAGCTCCTAGTATTGATGTATAGACACATAAGTGTCCCACGAGAAGCCCTAGGCTTCCTTGCACTCCCCAGCAGACACTGTTCCAGGGCTGGGGTAGGTGTGGATTCCCTTGGGTGCCCTAACCTGCTGGCTATGAAGTAGTTGCCTAGTGGGCTTGCATTGGCGGTTATCCACCCATCCTGTGGTGGGCTTACTTTAAAGCCTGGTCGAACAGGTCAGCCAGTCTGGTTGAGAAGAGCTTCCTCCCCAGCGGAGTGAGTTGGAGGCCGTCTCTTCCCAGCAGGCCACTGTCTCCCTCACCAAAGAATGTTCCAATCCAAATCAGCCAAATCAATTCCAAATCCATGAGTCAGTCAAGAACCTTAAATGACCCTACTACTTGCAAACATCCTCCACCCCACCTGGGGCTTCAGATGTTTCCAAATCCTTTAGTAGGCATCCTACATGCAGGTCCAAGCCCAGAAGTGGGATTCGTCCCACGACTGGGCGGTACATATTTAGGGTTATAGATTGTACAGAAAGGACAGGGTGGGGAAAAAAGGGGGAGGGGTTGCGCTCTATGTCAATGAGCAATATACATCAACCCTCATCAAGACAGAATCGAAGGATGAGGAAGTACAAAGATTGTGGGTTAGGCTACATGGGGGGCAAGGAGAAAGGGATTTGGTGGTAGGGGTCTGCTACAGACCCCCACACCAAGGGGAAGAACTAGATTCGGAGCTCCTGAGGCAGCTCTCGGAGAGCATAAAAGCTAAGGAGGTGGTAGTCATGGGGGACCTAAACTACCCAGACATCTGCTGGGAGACGCAGACGGCAAAGTCCCACCATTCACACAGGTTTCTAACCTGTGTACAGGACCTCCACCTGACACAGGAGGTACACGGTCCCACTAGGGGGAATGCCATACTGGATCTGGTATTGGCAACGGGGGATGACATGGTAGGGGACCTACAGATCGGTAGCCATCTGGGGGACAGTGATCACCTAATAA
>NW_005842402.1:763915-775633 GCF_000455745.1 Alligator sinensis | reverse complement strand
CAGACCACAGTTGGAATACTGTGTGCAGTTTTGGGTGCCACACTTCAAGAGGGATGTGGATAACCTGGAGGGGGTCCAGAGAAGGGCCACTCGTATGGTTAAGGGCCTGCAGACCAAGCCCTACGAGGAGAGACTAGAGAACCTGGACCTTTTCAGCCTCTGCAAGAGAAGGTTGAGAGGTGACCTTGTGGCTGCCTATAAGTTCATCACGGGGGCACAGAAGGGAATTGGTGAGTATTTATTTACCAAGGCGCCCCCGGGGGTTACAAGAAATAATGGCCACAAGCTAGCAGAGAGCAGATTTAGATTGGACATTAGGAAGAACTTCTTCACAGTTCGAGTGGCCAAGGTCTGGAACGGGCTCCCAAGGGAGGTGGTACTCTCCCTTACCCTGGGGGTCTTCAAGAGGAGGCTAGATAAGCATCTAGCTGGGGTCATCTGAACCCAGCACTCTTTCTTGCCTATGCAGGGGGTCGGACTCAATGATCTATTGAGGTCCCTTCCGACCCTAACATCTATGAATCTATGAATCATAAGTTTGGGGTTCAGATGTGCCCAGTTTCATTTGGCCTCAGCCATAAGGCTCCATGGGCAAGTTGGGGAGGAGTCTCCCATTCCCAAAAAGTGGGCGTAAAGCCAAGATCTTCCCACTCAAGCAGCAAGTGGAAGGTTAACTATATATTACCTGCATAGGTACTACCCTGTGCCAGAAACAGCCATTCGCAAGGGCAACTAAGAAAACCACCCTGGTGGTCACAGTGGAGCCCTATCACAAGTATAAGTTACCCCCACCCCACCGCTGTCTCTTTTCACACTTATGGTGATCTCCTACACTGCATGCATTTTGCTTCCTCTTCTCTCCCACAGCTGAGCTGCACCTTTCTTTCCTATTTCTATTGATTCCTGTTTATCTGCCTTAAATGTCTGGCAAACATCACCAAATGGGGCCCCAAACTGTTCACCCAGAATCCTTTCTTGAGGTGAAACCAGATCAGGTTGCTCTCCAATAATTAGATTCTATACCTAGAAAATGTTATCAAATTTATAAATTAGGCCAGATATACACTGAGGAGTTGGATCTTTTTTTTAGCATTCATTAGTATCATCCTGACAGTCTCTCCCTCGGGGAATCTACCTATGGATTTAAAAACAGGGAGAATAAAGTAGCATGGATGTTAGCTAATAGTAACAAAGACATTTGGGGGGTGGGGGATACAGAAAGGGATTGTGCATGAAGGAGATGGGCTAGGACTGAAAGACTAAGGAAAAAAGAGGTGGGGGGGCAGAGTAATAGAAAGAGAGGAACTGAAATTAAAACCAAGTTAGAACAGAAAATGAAAAATAAAGCAGCTGGAAGAGAGGTTTGCAGGAAGAGAATTAGGGAAAAGATGATAAAATACTAGACAAAAGGGTAAACAACAAAAGAGAGGAAAAAGTGGGAAAGAAACAATGACTAAACCAAAATGACATAGTAAATGTTTTATTAAAAATGTTATGTGATAATAAACTAAGGAATTTAATCAGAGTTCAGCTGTAAGCAATTATATTTTATATTCCAATGCTACCCCAACTGTCAATGTTGTTCCTTCCCTCTGCAAAATGACACCTAGCATTAATTTGTGAGTCCAAGGGCACATTTACACATGAAATTAGTGCTCCTGAATAAACCTTGGTGCAGTTTGCACTGGAGTTTATTGCTTCCAGCTCAGCATTTAGACATGTGCCTGGGACTGTAGCACGTTGAGCTTGCTCCACACAGCTCTGGCTGGCAGGGTGCCCAGAGACCAGCCTGCCAGCCCAGAGCTGCTCTGCCCTGACTCAATGTGCTGCAGAGGAGCTGGTTAGAGCAGGCAGCCCCTGCACTGTAGCACCCTTGGGCCCCAGCCAGCCCTAGTCTACATGTGCATTAGGGTGGAGTAAATGACTCTACTATAGGATAGTACTTGTATCAGGCAGCAATCTCCAGTGGAGTTAATCAGTTTACTCCAGCCTAATAGTGCCACACATGTAGATGGTGATGTGTTACTGCGGAGCTACTTAGTCAACTGCAGTAAAGCACATGTGTAGATGCAACTGTTGGGGCATGAATATTGGAGACAAGAGAAACACAATGAGACATGAAGACATTTTTGCAAGTCCTAAGCTTTGTTAGAAATTTTCCTTGCACATGCCAGAAACATCCTCTGCAGTGTTATACCAAACTTGGTAATGGTAATCTAAGATGATACTAAACATGGTTCCTCCATGTAAAAGTTGCTGTAAATTGTCCTCTTTTCCTGAAGAAAGACAGGAATAGGACTTTTGCAAGACATAACTGGAGTGAACTTTAAGCACTATGTAGAGTGATCTGCACAACTCCTGTCATCAGTTACTTTGACACAAACTCTTTTGTCTTCAGTTTTATAATAATCATATTCTCTGTCCTGCCTGCCTCTCACCCCAAAAAGCAGTTTACAAATTTACACCTTAAGAACAAATATACCAATATACTGAATTATGAAACATCACTTAAGACTTCATCAATAAAAAACATACCTGCAGTTTTTTTATTATATTCTTCTATGATACAAAATAATCACAATCTTTTATCTTAAACAATAAGCATATATTGTTTTTCAAAACATTTTCAATGAAAAAACCAAAATGAGGCAGAATTAGAAACAAGACAAAATGGGCATATCTGTATGTGTTACTGTGCAGTAACCAAAATTACTGTGCAGTACAGGCACATGTCTACACATGCATGCCCATAATGCGCAGTAAATATGGCAACTTATACCAACTTGAGTGTAAATTTGATACCTGCATCATGCGGGTATCAAATTTATGCCCGATTAATTACTGTGCAGTAAGGCACATGCAGATACCTTACTGTGCAGTAACACTGTGTGTGTAGACTGACTTAGGACTAACTTTAGTCCCAAGTCACACAACGCACAGCATTAACAAGCTTTAATGTCTGGACATGTAGACACCAGCCTATTCCTGCTTCCTGGGCAGTAACTTACTGTGCAGTAAATTTGACCTGGCATACATGCACATGTACACACACCCAGTGGGGGTCAAATAGCAGGTTCTATCTCTACCTATTTAAAATATTTCGTATTTGTAACAAAAACAAAAACAATAAAAAAAAATAACAGAAATTGGAAAAGAAAACCCCAAGCATTGTATTTGTGAAATTCCTAGATTTATTCAATTGAATCTCTCCAGTTTGGCTCATTTTTTCTTTCTATCCAATTCTTCTTTGGGATTTGAAAAATCATAAATACTTACATATCTTAGACCTGATCTTTAAATGTAGTCAATGCACCTATATCATTTTAGACTAATGAAGGGTCTGTCCAACTAACTCTCTAAAACAATAAAAAACACCACAACTACCACCTTCCCTTTCTTTCCTTCACAGGTTTGAACTGGCTGTTTGAAGTCTTCTTGTTTTAAACAAATGCATCACATGTTACAAAACCTGCCTGGTCAGAGAGACAGGTTCTAAGTTTCCAGTAGAGCAATATTCAAAGATCTTACTCTCAACCATTTACCGCAAAGTATTATGCACTCTAACCACAAGATATTTAATTAAACATTCACAGCTGCTTTATGTATTTATTATTAAAACAATCTTATTACTAGTTGATAGAAACATCGTATAATTTTATTCAAGGGCAAGTACAATCATTTTACTAAAATCTTCTAAATCCTTTTGAAACATTTTACTGTATAGCACCCACCCATCTTGCTTGAGGTAACCCATTGAACTTAATAGTTTGCAAAATGTATTCTTCTATAAAGTAGATAAATTAATAAAAGCAAATTATGCACTGACTTTCACTTTTGTAACAGTCAAAAATATTATTGACATTTTAGAAGCCTTGTCTGCAAACGCTCACAGAAAAAGAAAACAAAAATCTAAGTAGCTTGAATTAAAGTGTTGCATTTTAGAGAAGCTGAAATTCCTTCTCTGGCTTGACCTAATGCATAACCTTTTTCAAGTGGTATGTATAATTAGACCATTTCCAGCAGTTCAGTTACCACTAGGGTGTTAGTGACTGGGGCAGACTTGCATGATTTCTCAATAACTCGTTTTCCTCAATGTACGACATGCTCTGAAGTTTGATGAGACTAGATCAGACAACTCAGAAAATGTCCCTGAACCTATCAACTGTGCACTGATTCATTACAGAGAAGAAGTCATCACTTCCATATACCAGTGGGGTTCATGACTGTTACAGGTAAGGAAATCTGATGGCACCTGGAGTATACCTTACAAAACTAACAAAGGGTGATGAATCACATGAAGAGGACATCACTGATTAAGAAAGAAAGATGGGAAAAGTGGAATATCCTGCATTGATTATCTGGTTCCTGCCATACCAATGTAAGGGAAAGATGATGATAACCAAAACCAACTGATGATAACAATTTTAATGGGAATACAGTTACTTGCATACTCTATACCACACTACAACTAGACTCTCTTAGAAAATATTATTAATACCAAATACATGTAATGCTGCCTTTCCTATAGTGTTATCTTACTTGGTTTGCTACTACTCAGAACTCTGCAAAATATACTGGTTGCTTTCTCAGAGAAAGTGGTATTATATTATGCATGTATCATTTAATATATATCTATAGTTGTGTTTTTCTGTAATTTTGGATGACTGATATTCAGACATGGGCTTTGCTTACATTGCTGTATTCCTACAAAAGGGCCATCACCTTGAGAGAGATGCTAAAGTTTGAATTGTGGTAATCAATATAATCAGGTTGGACTGGGGCGGAGGAGAAGGGAATAAACTCAAATTTCAAGATGAACCTGTATTATTACAAAAGCACACTCCCCATTCCTGACCAATGTCTATTCTAAGGTTAAGACAAACCTTTGGCTGATACCCTGCAAAATTCAGAGTAGGATTTCAGCAAGTCTGTGAGGGTACATCTACCCTCATGCTGCACCAGGGAATGCTACCACCAAATATGATTAATTACATTCCACTCTAACATATCAGTATGTACCAGAAGCCCTCAAAACTCGAATTGTTGTCTTGTAATAATTCTGTGTATACTGAGATAGAGCATTCCCACTTAACACTTGAGGAAACTAAGGCACAAAATAATTAAGTGATCTACCTAAAGTTATACCAGAAGTTCGTGACAAAACTGGGAAGTACAACTCAAGTGTCTTGGTTCTCACACGTGGGCCTTACATACGTTTAGTAAAAGCAAGGCTTAACTTAAATTTGTTTCTCTCTCATTATCAAAATATGCACTGGAGTATGCCTGCTGCTTTTGCACGGCAGGCCAATTGTTTTAAATAACTCTAAGAGGTAAAGAAGGACTAAGCTTAGCAGTTTTAAAAATATACGTATATATGCCTATTGTCTCTCTCCTGCTCACTGCTTTTGCTACACCTGCCCTATCCTCTTTCCTTCTGGATTTGTATTCAGTAGTTCAGACTAACAATTTGAATGACAAATTTGAAAGAAAAGGCAATCCAGTTTTCTGCTACTTTTTTCTATAGCAACAGAGTTTGAATGGATGGGGAATAGATGACCCCGGTCCTTTTACATCCCCCCCTTTTTTCCAAAGCAATCTTTTTATTCCCTTCTCATTTTTAATTCGGCCCATGCACAGTGGATTAGCATAACATCTTTTTATGCTTTGAAGGGTTACAACTGTAATCGCTTCACCTCATCACATTACTTAGAAATCCTGTCTCCAGAGGAGTAATTCGATTACTCACAACAATCCAACTTTCGCCTAACCAAATAGAAATTCATTATAATGCTGAGCTGCTGCATCAGTTTATTTTGAGGAATGAGAAGAAAAAAATTAAAAAATCAGAGATGTGAATGGCTGGCATGGAAGGAAGAAAACAATCCTTTCCTAACAAAAGGCTACCAACAAAGGACAGAATAACCAGCAGAAACCTTTACTCCCACTGGCACAGTGGTCTCAAGACTAGTAATGACCTATACTTTGCAAAGCTGAGAGAGGATCTTTGTGCCTGATGAAGGAGAGAACCAGCACAATCTGCCTTCCACTGGTCCTTTCTCAGTGAGAGGAACCCTGCTTACAATGCAAGCATGTATGACAAAAACTTCAGGCGGGAACTGTTTTAGCTGTTGCACAAGCTGAAAAATCAGCCGCCAGCATCTTGTTCTGAGGCATGCATTAGTGTATGTGCATGTGTATGTGTGTGTGTTTGTGTGCGCGTGTTGTACTTATTTATATTTAATATCTATTCTTCATTACTCGGCTTCACTTTCCAAAACAGTTTTTACAGTAAGTGTCATATGAATAAATGGATGCATGACACAAAAGAGAAAAAGCCATAGTGTTCCTAACTAGATACTGTGGAGATAAGGATAAGACCAAAAAATGAGAACATGGTGGCATCTCCAAATAACTTCCAGTTGTCCATATGCCCAGAAGCATAAATCTAAGAAAAGCTTTGCTGATTGTGGCACATAAGGATAGCACTTGGGGCAATTGCACAGATGCCACAATGATGCCTTCAATTTAGAAGCAGAACATTTATGTTTTATAAAATGATTTAAGGGGCTCAAATATAATGGGATGAGTTGTAGAAGACAGCATTTGTTATGTTTAGGAGGGTTAGGAGTATTAGGATCCAGCTGACAATTCGTTAGGTGTTAGAATAGCTTGGGACTGTTTTTAGCTTTCCAAGTCCATCACTATCTTTTTGATTTTTAGTTTTACAGATTCCTGAGGATTTTAGAACAACATATGGATGGTATTAAGAGCATTAAGAATTTATAAATATGAATCGTGATAAAAAAGACACACAAGCTGAAATATGTGCAGGGCTACATCTAATCCGGATTCTACTCATGGTCAGTTTTAATTGTAGTTGCACTCATGTACCTTCAAATCCCTGCCACTTTTTGATTTGTCCACTGCTTGCTGCAAATAAGTTACAATATTAGCTTTAATAAGAATTCACCATCAAAGCAGAAGGTATTTTTGTTCACAGGAAAAAAAAAGATCTTCAGTACAAGTAACTCACGGATAATTAGAAAAGACAACAATACAGACCACAATGGGAATAATATCTTTTTATTTAGTAGAGAACTTCTATCAGAAAGCTTGCAAAACATCATGTTTAAAGTGGATGATGATTTAAAAACAATCCACAGAGAACACAATGATTTGGGAAAGATACAAAAAATGTCAAAACAAACATGGAAATGTGCATTAATATTTTATATCTCCTGTGGAAAAATAGCAACATACCTTCAAAGTTGTTTAACCAACTTGAAAATAGGTTGCAGAAATGTGCACATCACAAGTTTAATTCTAGGTGACTTCTGTTTACCAGATATGATATAAGTATATTTCAGTATTCTTAATGGTGATGCTTTTTACCCACTTTTCTGTACAATATTTAGTTATACATCCAGTCAAAAGATAAGGGGTGAATGGTTTTCAAAATGTGTGTTAAAACTTCTGTGGTGAGATGAATCTAAAACCTTAAACTGTCTGACAACAATATCTTTATTTTAAAACAATTTTACAAAATAATGATCAAGAAAAACATTAGTATGATGGAAGTTTTTTTTAAATTCTGTATCTGTATCTTATATTTAATAATTTGTCACTCTTTCTGTCTCAGAATTAATATATATTAATTCATGGTTAAGAAGCATCATCTCTGTAATGTCAATCTTCTGCAGACAACTCAAGATATTCTAAATTGGTCCTAATTACTGTAACAGTCAGAAATACTGAAGCTAATTGAAAAATAGAAGCTATTATTGGATTATTGCTCACTTAAAGCAGGGTGCTCATTCTTTTTTGAAAATATACTGAAAATCTTAGACTCTTCATAACTATGATGTGGGTCAGTGGAGATAACAAAGCTTGGTGCAGATACACATAACAACTGAGCCATACCAAAACATCAATGATTGGGAGCTGGTTCACAATTCTGCAAGGTTCTGTGGTTCCAACACCAGGGGGTGGGAGTGAGCCCCTAGCCCAGCATGCTTCACAGGAGGTGGGGGGTTGGAGTGCCTGCACCCATATTTTGGTGGTCCCAGGGGCTGGATGACCTGTGCCTAGTGGTGTATTCACATTTTCTGCTTTCCATTCTCTCCTAAACATGAGTTCAATAAATATCAATATCTTGCAATTGCTGAAAGTTTGCACTGTGCTTGCCTGGCTTGGGGTTGGGGGGTTCCTGGACTTACACGTTCTGGTTCTCAGGAGATGGGGGAATGGGAGCAGACACAATGAGTGGTAAGTAGGGATACAGCTGGTTGTTAGAAAGATAAATATTACTGAACAAGCAGAGCAAAGGAGATCATTAAGTAAAAGAAAAGCGCCAATAAAAGTGGGGAAAAAAGGAGCTAGTATAGTTCTGGCTGCATACCAGAGTGGCCAGTTGTAGCAGCATGGGAAGGTATGGGAAGATAGGTTAGGAGCCATGTGGAGTGGGATGTCTGGACGATTGACAAGACTTATTCTAGAGTCTTGTGTGAAGGGATGCACATATTGGTTAAGGCATGGTGTCTTTAAGCTCCATCAAAATGAAGTGCTGGTACTTCATTTATGTTAACACTCTCTTCAGAAACTAATGGCTCAGACAAGAATTTAAATTTACACACGAGATCCTGATTCATGGATTATTAACAGTTAAGTCCTTGTTGTTCATAGTCTAAAAAGTCAAATGATAAATTTGCTAAACATGGAGAATTGCTTGTTTATGATCTAAAAGCAACATTCCACAGACTGGGGTGTTTCTTAACCAAATCAAATATTATTATTTAAAGCTCAGATGTAAGGCACATCCCTGCACTGACTTCTCAAAATATAGTTCTTAAAAATATTTAATATTCCCCCCTTCTTTTTTTCAGTGTATGAGAATACAATAAAACTAAAGTACATCCCAGATCTCCAAAAACATCTGCTCAGCTTTCTTATCTATGCCCCCCCTCTACCTTTCAACAACGGATACACAAATAGTCTGCAAATGTATGCACACAAATATACACACACACACACACACACACTTCTTCATGTTTATGAGCTTCTACAAAAACTGTGTAGTTCATCATAACCATAATACATTTGAATTTTACCTATTTAAAAAAAAAGAAAAAAAAGTAGATTATTTCTCTCTAGAGGTTATTCAGAGCAAACAATTAACCCTCCATAATGGCAAACTTTATAGATCCGGATATGCTCATTCAATAGGAATTGATTTCCCATATTATTGTCATCAAACTTACAGCTATTTCTATGTAGTGTACAGTGCTGAATTAATTTTAAAAGCAAAAGGAGAAATCAGTACATTTGCAACCAGATTCTGTTGCTTGCAGTAATAACCAACCATCTGTTCAGATATTCAAACACAGGATGGTAAAGGACTAGAAAGTTCAAAGGTTGGTAGCAGCACAGAGAGGCTTTCACCTTTAGGTCTCCGCATCTCAGCCAGCTCAAGTCACAAATCCAATCCAACCCTGCCTTTCAATTTCTACAGAGATGCAGCGAGAGTGAATGAAGAATGAAATGAACTATATCACATACAGGAATCATATTACTAGGTTAGGGTTGAGAGACAGTATTAAAGGTAGTTATCTTGAATACTATGACAATACTGGACCTGTTTCTCTCTATACCAATGGCTCTCAACCTTTTTGGACTTGAGGCACCCCTGGCTAGATTCAAGGCAGCCCTCCCTAACTGTTGTGAATTGAGTGGCACCCAATTTCGAACACTTATTTAATCAGGACTCATAGTAGAGGTGATATCTTTTATTAGACCAACCAGATTTCTGCAAAAAAAGATATCACCTCTACCACGAGTTCTGATTGCTTTTGCCACTAGACCAATACGGCTACAATCTGGAATAAACGCTAATTTATACATGACAGTGCTTACCTCCTTATGGAGAGGCAGGGAAATGGAGGTGGGGAATCATCCAGGCAAGCCTGAGCCAGGGCTCATCTGCTCAAATGATTTGCTTATTTCCTTACACCTTGATTATCTCCTCACACTTAGGGGAATCTTCAAAGAACCTGGCTGCACCCCAGGGCACCCCACCACTCCGGTTAAGAAATCATGCAGATGTAAGACTCTGGTATTCAGGGCTTTCACTCCAATGCATTCTACAGACACTTGAAACGTGGCAAAGAATGGTAATTCCCTCAAGGGGCAGTGGGAAAAACAAACTGAAGGATTAACATGTAAAATTCAATTTCCTGGCCAAGCATAATGATCAAGTAGATGAACAAAGGCTGGGAACTAGCCAAAAGTCTTTCTAAATTTTGGAGTAATGCCATATTCTGATCCAGTCAGGACTAGATCTTTACCAGGGACAGGAAGTGAGAAACACTAAATAGCTTGTTAGATATCTAAACAGAAAATCTCCTTATGCCTGCAGAAAATAATGATTACAACATTACCGATGCTCAAATTTGTTATAGGAGCCTATAGACTACAACATGCAGGTGATCCTGTTTTAATAGATTCTAAAGAATAGAAAACCAGATTAATGCTTAACTTGATGTTTATTCAATCAGTTCCCAATGTGATCTATCAAGCAGACAATCGAACCTTTATGTTTTTAATGTATATAACAGTAATGTATACATTAAATATGCTATGATCAGCATATAACCGTATGAAACAATAAACTGTAAGGGTTGGTCAGATACTGTATTTACTCGCATCCTGTGAGCTGGTTTAGAATGGTTCATTTGGCAGGGGATGGAGCTGGGGGGGGGCAGCATAGGGCAGACTGCTGGTGTGTGCGCATGGAGGTAGAACCTGCTGCAGTGCCTGCCCACCCTTTACATTTTACTCCACTCCAGTCCCTCCAACACCACTCACCTGAGCTGGGAGCTGCTGCCATTTTCCCCTGGCTGGGCTGAGCTCAGGTCAGACTGGGGCCACACTCCTGCTGACTGCCCCGGAGGAGCAGAGCTGCAAGGGAAGGTAAGCAGGATGGGGTGGGGGGGAGAGGCAGATGTGTTGGGAGGGCAGGCTGCAGGTGGGAACAGGGGGTAGGGATAGGAGGGAGAAGGCATGGGGGTTTAAGGGCAGGGTGCAGATACAAGCACAAGGGGCATATAGCAAGGGGACACATGGTGCGAGCAGGCAGCAGGGAAGGCAAGTACAAAGGGAAATGGGACAGTGGAGCAAGGGGCAGGGATCTGGCCCTTCATCTACCACAGCAGCGCCGGTATGAATTTAAGATGACCTTCCACTAATTAGATTCTAGAGACAGAAAATTATAACACATTTATCATTTTCCATGTCTAAAATCCAATGAATGGGAGAGGAAGGAGCACCTGAAATTTGAAGTGGTCTTGGATTGGGGTAAATGTTCCTTTAATATGGAACATTTCACTATAACTACAAACATGAATCTATCCTATAAGAAAGTCTTATGTCAAGGATTACAGAAACACCGTGTGACAAAGCAGGTGATACAGTGTTTTGTGTGTCATTGGACAATACTCTATCTCAAGACAAAACTGAGAAACTGGCCTTCTAAACAGGCGTAGATGGTGGTATCTTTCTCCCCCAAATGTTTCAGCACTCTGGAATGCCATATTTTGAAAATGAAATAGGGACACCAAGGCAAAGAATATAGGGGCATTGATAAAAAGAAGGGCAGGGAATGCTGAAAGAAAAAAACGGGAGGCAATAATAAGCGAGACTTAAACAACAACAAAAAGCAGGAAT
>NW_005842402.1:743099-763884 GCF_000455745.1 Alligator sinensis | reverse complement strand
AAGGTCGATAGACATTTTTTTAAATCACTTCTAGCAAGGACTACTAGATGGCAATGCTGATCTAAAAGAGTAATTTTAATAGTACATCTTCTTTAAGAAAATCGAGGATTACCAATCACACTGAGAAATCAGAAGGGCTATTATACTTATGTAATAACTTAAATTTCTTAAACTTATGACTGTATCCTATTGGCAACAACAGATGGAACAGATTCAGTACCCAAAGTCTGATACACAGTAGAGAACCACAACATCATCTGTAATGATATAAAAAATGTAAATAACTTCACACAATTCAGAAGCTAGCCAAGTGTGCTTTTTTTCTTACTGTCATTGTTGGCCTAGACTTGGAACTATAATCAAAACAAACCTTCATTTCCTATCTAGATCCCCTCAAAATCCTATTGACCCCACTATCACACACAGTTTATGCAGGTCCTGTTTCTGTAATTATTCTATGCATTACTACAAAACTGGGGTGCTATTTCAAACACAGAAATAAATTCCACATTCTCAGAACACGCAGGGAAAGGACCAAAGACTTGAAATCGCTTGTGATACAACCATCCTGGAATTCAATACAATCAGTGCGCTCTGACAACATTAAGAGTCTCATACTTAGCTGATGGACAAGTTTATAAAAGGAGATTAGAGAGAGGAGCAAATGTTATGCAGAGATTTGTTATCATCACTTCAGAAGCATGCAAGATGACTTCTAGGCCTTGCTCTTCATTGCTTGCGATTATGTGATGTGTATATCAGAGTAATTTGATTTCACATTACTTACCTCAGGCAATGCCCCAAGCATCAAAGGTATTAAGTAATTTAGAGTTTACTGTTGTTATTTTTGGAAGGAATTCTTGAGTTGCAGAGACCAGCACGTAATGAACAAGCAGCAAATGCAGCTCTCCTGCCAGGTCTCCTAAAATAAAATGTGTGGCATATATTCCCTCTGAAACCAATTTGAATATACTAGCATTGTTCATGCATATTACATTAGCTTCAGACAATCGGGTGATTTAAATGTACCCAGTTACCTATATGGATTAAATGAAAATCCCTTACTTGGATCAATATTTAGAAAGCTGGTGGATTCCATAATATCCACACAATCCTCATTTACATCAGGATGACTTATTTATGGGTTTTGAACATGAAACCACACACACACATCCATCCACCCACATCCACCAAGAATGCAGGGGAAAACCAAGATGATGGCATACATATATTCTATTTTCTTCTCTGTATGTCTCGAGCAACTTGGTAAAGAATTTCCCTCCAAGAGATGAAGGATGCTGCTATGCAGAAGACCATGGAAGCTTAACATAGTGTTCTCAAACCTTTTAAATGAAAGCAAGGATGTGGATTAGGAAATGCCCTCTTGTTTTCTAAATTTAGAACAGTGCATAAAGTTCAAACATCTAAGACAGTGATACCTCCAGAAATCATTAAAGAAACAATGATGCAAAAATAATAATTACAGCAAGATTTCATAGACATTAGAGCTGGAAGGGACCTTGGAAGATCACCGAGTCCAGCCCCCTGCCCGAGGGGCAGGAAGTCAGATGTGGTCACAGGATCCCAGCAAGATAAGCATCCAAATTTATCTTGAAGGTGTTCAATGTAGGTGCTTGAACCACCTCTGATGGCAGGCTATTCCAGACCTTGGGGGCTCAGACAGTAAAGAAATTCTTCCTTATATCCAGCCTGAAATGGTTTTGTAGTAGTTTATAACCATTCAACCTTGTCATCCCGTGGGGTGCTCTGGTGAACAAACATTCCCCCACATACTGGTGGTCACCCCTGATAAACTTATAGGTGGCCATCAGATCACCCCTGAGCCTGCTTTTTTCCAGGCTAAAGAGCCCCATAGCTCTCAGCCTGTCATCGTAAGGTCTGTTTTTCTGACCTCCGATCATGCACGTGGCTCTTCGCTGGACTCTCTCAAGCTTCTCCACATGCTTTTTGAATTGTGGGGCCCAAAGCTGGACACAATACTCCAGCTACAGCCTAACCAAGGCCGAGTATAAGGGGAGAATGACGTCCCAGGATTTGCTTGAGAAGCATCTATGGATGCAAGCCAGCGTTTTGCTCGCTTTACTAGCTGCAGCATCACATTGAAGGCTCATGTTCATCTTGTGGTCAATGATGACTCCCAAGTCCCTTTCTTCCATAGTGCTAGCCAACATAGCACTGCCGAGCCTATAAGGATGCTGCGGGTTTTTGACTCCAATGTCCACATCATTAATGAAGATGTTGAACAATATGGGTCCAAGGACAGAGCCTTGGGGGACCCCACTGGTCACAGGGCACCATGGTGATTGATTTCTGTCCATTACCACCCTCTGGGTCTGACCACGGAGCCAATGTCCCAGCCAGCGGATTGTGGTGGACCCAAGGCCACAGTTAGCCAGCTTCGCCAAGAAGTGATCATGAGATACCAGATAAAAGGCTTGATAGGTCACCTGGTCATAGAAGGAAATGAGATTAGTCAAGCAAGACCTACCCACAACAAACCCGTGCTGGCTATCCCTCAGGATGTTGGTATCAGCCAGTCCATTAAGGATGGCCTCTTTAATAAGCTTTTCTAAGACCTTCCCTGGGATAAAGGTCAAGCTGATGGGCCTGTAGTTTGCTGGATCCACTTTCCTCCCTTTCTTGAAGAAAGGCTCCACATTGGCCTTCTTCCAGTCTTCGGGCACTACACCAGAGCTCCAGGTGTTCTCAAAGATCCGTGCCAGGGGTTGGGTTATGATGCTCACCAGCTCCTTGAGTACCCTGGGGTGCAGATTGTCAGGGCCAACTGACTTGAAGGTATCCAGCCTCTCAAGGTGTTCCTTCACAAGGTCAGTATTGATGGAGGGCAGGGGATCTCCCTCACTTGGACCTTCCTGTTCCATAGGGGGCATGGGTGTCCCATGGGACTGAAGAAAGACAGACGCAAAGTACCCATTTAATAGGTTGGCTTTTTCCTGGGCGTCAGTTGTCCCATCTGGTTTAGCAGGGGTCCAATGTTGCCCTTGCTTTTCCTCTGGCTCCTCACATATCTGAAAAAGGACTTTTTAATGTCCTTGATACTCGAAGCTAGTTGGAGTTCAGTTGCAACCTTGGCTTTCCTGGTTTGCTCCCTGCAGGACTGGACCAGTGCAAAATATTTCTCCTTGGAGGTGAATCCTGCTTTCCATTCTTTGTAGGCCTTTCTTTTTAGCCTTAGGAGGTGTGCTAGATCCCTGGAGAGCCAGGGGGGCTGCTGTGCCCTCTTGCTGCCTTTCCTCCGAGATGGAATGGAATTAGCTTGTGCACTGATTGCTCCTCTGAGGAGCAACCACTCTTCCTGAACTCCCCTCCCTCTGGGGTCCTTTAGGCACTCACTGACAAGCCTCCTGAGCTTGTCAAAGTCAGCTTTCCTGAAGTCAAGGACTTAGTGCTGCTGACTGACTTGCCAGCTTTATGGCAGATGGTGAAGGTGATCATGGTCACTGCCACCCAGCTTCCCATCGATCACTAGGTCACTGATTAGGTTGTCCCCAGTTGGCAGTACCAGGTAGAGCAGCGCTTTACCTCTCGTTGGCCTGTAGACTTCTTGGGTCAGGTAGAGGTCATCCATGCATGATAGGAAGCTTTGTGACCGCTTGGATTTTGCTGAGTGATCCTTCCACGAGATGTCTGGTTAGCTGAAGTCACCCATGACAACCATGGTCCTGGAGCATGCGGCCTCAGCCAATTCCCGGGCGAACTCCTGGTCAAGCTTATGTGTATGTCAAGCCTATGTGTAATACACATATTAATGAAGATGACCTTCATTAATATATACTTTAGGTTGAATATCACAAATTAGGAATTAATCAGAAACAATGAAATGTCTGAGCATCTTTTGGTCCTTAAATTCACCACTACTTGGAGCAGGCTTAACTTCTATAAATGCTCATAAGAGAAGAAATATGACTGTACAACACTGGTATATTCCGATTTACAGCTTCTGAAGACCTGATTCAAAGAATGTGGAAATCCGTGCAAGAATTTTCATTGACTTCAATGGCCTTTAGATCAAGCCCCAATTGTAGTAAGAGTAAATTCAGTGCAATAATCACAGTGGATCAAGTTCATATTTTGAGCTCGGATGCTTCCTTCTGGACTTTTTCATTTCCAAAAAAAGATTAAGGCAGTCATGTTATGTTATTTCTGAATTATTTCCAGATGTGTGTCATTTCAAATGGAACTTTCATCCATCTGCATGGACTGAGCATGCGTACAGATGGAGGGGTTCTAAGATGTTGCCCATGTTAGTGACACAAACTGAAACTACAGGGAAAAATAGTTCCTTTTTAGAGGATGGTGGTAAAGTTCATATTTTAAGACTTAAAAAAAATGTTGAACTATACTTATTCTGTTTAAACATGTTGGGAATGGAGCTGGCACCCCCAGCATCTCTTCAGTTTATTTCTTGCTATAGTGGCTTCCCCCCAATTAATTTTGTTTATTTTTCTTCTATTGCTGTAATAGTTAAAACATACACGTAATGCCAGTGTTAGTATTAACATCAAACTTGACACCCTAATAACTAACGATTAGTCTAAAATGAATTGCCTCATTCATTCACTGCTTATTAACAGCTCAGTTGTCCCATCTGTCCTCTTAAAAATCAAGTTACATGCTAAATAATTTGAAGCATTACTTCTCTTTGGCTCAGTTAATCTAGTTTTATTTATTTTGGAGCCAATAAAATTAAAAATGATAATATGAGATGCCATCCCACAGTATGCTAGCGAAACCTCACTTCAAATTTGTGTCCATTCATACTCCAAAATGTATGGAAATCCAAGTGTGATTGATCAGTAATCAACATATTTGTTAGTTCTGTGCGTCTTTGTCCCGTTCTGCAGCTGATGTTCATTCAGTCATCTTCTAATGACTCATATGTCAATACTTTGGTTAAGCAGGCTCAAGGATCATTTATGTATTATAATTTATGCACTGATCTAAATATTTTACATGCTGTGTTAATGGCTGAGCTCTGCCCTTTAAATTAATTTTGAGAACTCATTTTTTGGAAACTATTTGCAGAACTTTAGTGTTAAAGGTTCATTTTCTCTTCCACTTCCATAATTAAAAAAGCTATTCTTTGAATCTCCACACCTCAAAAAATGTTTGTTGCACCGGAAAGAGACACCAGTGCCTTTTTTTAATAAGAAGATAGGTGAGGAATACCAAGACTGTAGATTGTATACACTACTGACCTAAAAACCTAATGGGACAGAGAACTAGATTTAAAAAAAAAATAAAGCAAGCCATATGATAGAGTGATTGGATGCTGAAGGTTGTAATTAGAAAGATGGTTGGACCATGGAAGAGGGGTTCAACTCTAAAAGTATCCATGTAATTCAAGTAGCTCATCCTATTTATTTTAACATGTGATGTATAAAGTCAGCTTCTTAAATTATGCTAAAAACATGTTTCAAGACATACCAGAAAAAGTTTAGTGCTTTAGCAGTGATTTGGCATCACCTTTTACATGAGTTCATGTTCCAGTGCATTTTGTTATTTAGGAAATGTAAGAGAACATCGTGTCCAAAATACTTTCTGAGTACAAGGAAATGAAGACACTGTGATTTAAATTCAATGACCCTCATTAGTCTGGTATCAATAAAGAGAACTAGTTAATCAATGCAGCTAGGAATGAGTAGTCTCTGGAAAGCCCATGAGCAAAGTCTTTGGGCTACAGAATGTTAGCATGAAACACATTAGGAAAAAACTGCTGAAGCAAGTAATTAGTCACTAGAATAATTTCACTAAAAGAGTTAAGTTAGCAAATATTCTATTTTTCAAGGATATGAACTGCCTCAGTGCAAAATTATGACATAGCAAGCATAAAAAATTTGTATTTTTACCAACTCTTTATCTAGACAGTGTAAAATAACAGCTCTAAACTGACAGACCATGCAGCCTGTGAAGTCAAAACAGAATGATTAGTTGCAACCAGTCCTTTGGTTTAGGAAACAACAGACATCCTGGCTGCATATCAAAAACATTTAACCCATTAGGGGTTGGCAACCTTTTGCCACCACCTGTAACACCGCAATTCTCCACCCTCCTGGATTACCTAAGAGACCTGTGCTTACTTTTGCCAGATTAAAGTGGACAGTGGTCATGGAAAATGTTAAATTTGGCACTGCCATAGAACACAGCAGGGAAGGCTGGGCAGTCAGCTGATGCTGCAGAGGGAATAAATGGAACCAGACAGACAGTAGGACTCTGGCTTTTTCTGATATTATACAAATCTTTCTCTCTCCTTTACTTTCTCCCTCCCCCTGTTTCAAAAAGCCTTTTGAAAAATACCTATACACATGATGGAGTTCGGATCTGACGTGTGCTAATTAGCATGCATCAGAGCAGACTTGATTAATCGAGTCTACTGCAAGTCTGATGGAGCGTGCTAATTAGTGCACTCCAGCAGCCTTCGTGACACGTGTATTCAACGAACCCGCATTTCAAAATAGCAGCAGGGGCGCTTTAACTAAAGCTCATTAAACGAGCTTTAGTTAAAGCACCCCTGCCACCATTTTGAAGTGCAGGACGCTGAATATACATGACACTGAGGGTGCTGTAATTAAAGCGCCCTCTCCACCCCAGAGTATGTTTATACATAACTACTGAGCCTGGCTGAAACAGTCCTGGGCTGGCAGGCTGACCCTCTGGGCCTCCTGCCAGCCGGGGCTGCTGTAAGCCGATTCAATATGCTATGGTCCAAGCTCATGTGTAAACCATGCACCCAAGAGCTTCCCGGGAGCAATAAACTGCAAAGCAATAAGCTCTTCAGCTTATTGTTGCCTGTTAATGGCTTATGTAGATGCACCCACTGGGTAGATCCAAAATGACTTCTTATTTTCCTTTAAGTGGATTCATGTCTGTGAAATGAAGTATTCTATGTGGAAAAGTTGAATAGGCATTATGATCTGGGCATCTCAGTCACTTATTTTCTATAGTAAACTAAATAAATTGCTAAGTACCCGCGTTATCCAGTGACAGCTTTAACAACTTTAAAATGTAAATTAATTTGATAATATTTTAACATGTGAAAGTGTTTCTTCTTTCAAGGACCTTCCTAATTTTACTCCAGGAAACATGACAAATATTTAATTTAGACATGCTTTGTAATACTATCATATAAATGCACTTCAACTGAGGCACGTATGAATTTATTTGAATTTGAAATGAAATTTTATCATAACATACTGGACCATGAGAAACTCTTAAGTTTTTCATTTCAAAATAAAGTTGTGAAAAATTAACTCCATTTCACTACGTTCGGTTTCCATGCTGGTACAGCCAAGACCCACATTGGCATACAAGAACTTCGGCCAGCAAACTTTCCAAGTCATGGGCTGAAACAACTCCGCTCCAGTTCCACATGGGTTCATTGGCTTCTGTGATCTGGCAGAGACAGGGAGTTTCCCCTGTGCCTGCATCAGGGCCAGGCTGTTGGGAGCCACCTCTGCTTCTCCCAGCCCCTTGTTTCCCCGTTGGGGTGCAGTCACAGCTTCCAGCCAGTGGGGAGGTGAGCTGTGGCTAAGCATCCATACTGCTGTTGCTTCTCTCTCTCCAGGCTCTCAGTTGTAGCACAGAAGTGGCAGCAGGGTAGATAACAGCTTTCCTGGTACAACTCACCACTGGCTGGAAGCTGCGCCCATGCTGCCACCAGGGAGAGGCTAGTGGGTGGGAGGAGGAAGCAACAGTGGCGATGATGCAGCTGGAAGTTATCTGGTCCCAGCACAGCTCCTTGCTACTGGCATGGGCGACTGGTACCTCCTAATACTGGGGGAGGCGCAGTCTCCCAGTGCAGCGGCAACCCAGAAGTGCCACTGGCACTTCTCTCAGGGGGTGCATGTACACCCGTGTGCACCCCCTATGTATCGCCAATAGCTACAGGCACGGGCAAAGCCTTCAGGCGCTGCGGGTCAGATCCAGTCCATAGACTATATTGCCAACTCCTGTGCTAGAAAACAGATTACTTATTTTACCCTACTTCCCTGCTCCTGCTTCACCCTGTGGGCACTGGATGTTTATCAACAGGGGAATAAGTTCGCATAAGCAACCACTGATGGGAAACGCACTCTGTAAGTGTTGCTGTGAGGTGACGTGCTAGGAGACAGTAAAATAAAAAGTAATATTTCTTTTAATCTCTTCCTCCCTCCCTATAATCTAAGTGATTTACTTTTAGAGTTTGTTGGAATGGTTTCAGTAACATGCAAGAGACTGTTTTAGCCCCTTTTATACCTTTCTGAAATACTCCAGATTAATAGGATCATAGGAAAGTAGCACTGAATAGGACTCCTTACAAGATCATCTAGTCCAGTCCCCTGCTCAAGGCACAATCATCCCTAGCTAAATATTTACAGACAAGTGCCTTTCTATCCTGCTCTTGAAAACTTCCATGGATGGAAAATCCACAATTTCTCCGGGTAGCCTGTTCCAATGGTTGACCATCCTTATAATCAGAAAGTTCCTCCTAATTTCTAATCTAAATTTCTCTTGCTGCATCTTGAGACCACTGATCTTAATTCTGTCCTCTTTGGTTATGGAGAACAGCCCATCTCCATCCTCTCTGTAATTGCTCCACAGGGCAATTACAGGGATGATTTGAGGAGGGATTTGACTGTTATCAAATCTTCTCTACTCCAGACTAAATAACACTAGTTCTTTCAGTTTTTCCACATAAATGTTGCCTCCCAGGCCCCTACCTATTTTTGCTGCTCTGCTCTTCTCTGTCCAGACATATCCTATTTGAAATGTGGGGCCCAAAACACGAAATGGCACTCCAGGTGAGGCCTCACCAGTGCTGAATAGAGTAGACGAATCACTTCTCTTGATTTGCAAGTGACACTCCTGTCAATATAACCCAGGATGCTCTTTGCTTGTTTTGCAATAAAAGCACACTTTTGGCTCATATTTAGCTTATGGTCTACTGTAACCCCCAGGTCCTTCTTTGCAATACTGCAGCTTAGCCAGTCATTCCCTAATCTGTATTTGTGCATGCAGTTATTTCTGATTTTTCCCATACCTAAATCATGGCAATATATCCACACTGGTACATAAATATTTGTTAGTGCAAATTAAGTTATTTTAATTCAAACACTTAATTTGGTTGGGTAAACAAAAGAAAGCCAACTCTGGTTTAATTTTCACATAAGATGTAGCTCATCATTTGAGCTATCCTGCTTGTACTATCTTATTTCTTTTGCTGAAAATACTATACTAAAGTGTCTAGAGAAGTGTTTCTTTACCTTCTAAGTCCTGGAGAAAAGGACTTGTTGCAATCACAAAATAAGAGCCATACATATCACAGTCTTAACTGTATCCAGTATTGGTCATTGGAAGCTATCAAAAATAGTGGCACCATGCAAATGTAAACTGTACCTGCCCATTTGTTCAGACCCACAGTTGTTTAATATCGTACATCACTGTGATTACAGACAGACACTATTGAAGTAGAAGTCATACTCTGTGGAATACTGTTTCAGCATCCATAACATTTTTTCTCATTTACACTGACGGAATTTATCAAACTCTCTCTACTGTTGACACAATCAACCAACTCTGAAATGAGGGGCTATAAATACTGTCAGAGCAGGAGATACTAAAATGCCAAACAAGTAAGTCCTCATTTGAAGTTGAAACATTTATTTTGAATGAGCACTGTGTGATTAAGCTGCTTGTGAGGTCAAGATAATTTACTCTGGCAACTAGCCAATCTCAGCCTGGGTACCACTTGATATTAAAAATGCAAGCCTTCAAATCAACCCTCTTGCCATGTCTATCATTTACAACTTAGCAGCTTCTTATTTATATATATTTACTAGTACGCCTTCATTTGAATTAAAAAAAAAAAAACCATATCCAGATCCCCAATGTTCAAGGTACTTGTCACAATGACAGACAGAGTTAAACAAGCATGCTTTTTACTCTCGAGCCTCTGTCTTCCTCCAGTTCTCCAGCTGTTCACAACCACAAGATCCTGCAGAGTACAAACAACTAAAATGAGCTTTACTCATTTAGTCTAAATCCTTCTTACTCTTGGAACAATATTGTCTTGGCCAAGTACCAAAGAATAGAGTGTACCACCCCATCATATGTTAAGACTACCTATTGAGTTGCAGTATTTTGATGGCACTTTAACTGAGCTCTTATTCAAACACTCTGACACAGAAATGCCACATTTAATGAGCTCTGATGCAAGCAATAAAGCCCTTTTTCTTGGGAGGGGGGAGTCTTACCTTTCGTAGCTATTCGAACACACTGAGTTTTAGTTTCCTGTTGAGAGGAAAAAATACAGAAAATGCAGTCAGTCTTGTTTCAACTTCTGCTTCACAATAGTTCTTGAACATGGGGTAGCTGAGCAATGTTGTGAAGGGTTCTCTGCTTATTTCTGGCGAGTGATGAAGGAGGAAGAATTTTGCATCTACAAAAGCAGTGAGCTACGTAAAATGTTACCAATTCTTAAGCCTTCTATATATTGAGGTATATTTTCCCAGAAAAGAACTTGAACACAGAAATGCATGTATATGCACACAAATATTATTTAGTAGTTCATGAAAGGGGTGAGACTGTTGAGTAGCCAGAACAATTAATTGGTTTTGCCCACTGGCTTAAGTTAGGGAGGCAGTTTATCACAACTGAAGTTGGGAATTTATGGTGCAAATTCTCTATGTGCCCTAAGATTCTATAAAATAAATATTTTTTAAAATATACATATATATGAATATTTTAGTCTTCAAAATCTGTTTTAACAAGTATGTAGAAAATTATCATAACTACTCTATTTAACCAGATCTGCTTATTTTCTTTGCAAAACAGTGCATCTTTCCTGGGATACGTTTTCTCATAAAAGTTTTCTTTATTTTTTTCCTGATCTAATTCCCTACTTGCAACACAAATTGCTAGATATGAACAAAATTATTTAGTTAAAAACACCTGAGCCAACTTCTTTGATAATGTATTAGGTAAAAATAAGTGAGGCCATAACCCAAGGCTTTGACAAGTTTCAGTGCAGAGAGATTTCTCAGCTCAGGTAAAAGCACTATGAAATTCAACAACAGAATCTTAACAACATTTTAAGTACAGCTATTTTTGTGCACATGCATTTAAATTCTCTGTGGAGACCACAATGAGAGTTGGCTCCCAGTCTGACAGAGCACTTATGCAAAACACCTAATTGTAAACTTATGAAGACTTACACTTGAGTAAATGCTTGAAAGTTTTGTAGATTAAAGGCCATGCAGGTTATGGTAAAACTGAGACACACCAGAAATTGGAAATTAAAATCACCCCCCAAAAAAAGAAAAAATCTGTTGCAAAACTTTAAAATCATGGCAGAGAAAACCACTTCACACTTGCAACATCCTCTCTCAAACGGACATTCAAAGAAAAACACAATTAATTTCTCTCTCACTTTTTGTTCATTTCTGTCAAAGTACAGAAATAAAAACACGGATTTGTGGCTTTTTTTCATAATGGCTGTATTGTTTATATTTTCCACTCATTATAAACTGTATGAGACAGCAACTGCCTGAGAACCTACCAACAAAACCACTTTGATGGGGGCTAACAAAGCAATTAGATGAGTTAAATGTAGAAAATGAAGGAAAAGTGTATGAGGATGTGACAAGTACTTTCATTCCCTTTGTTTGCATTACATAAATCTCCCCTTCAGAAATATCCTCCAACCCTGTATGCAATTCAACAAATGAATGAATCTTCCCCAACGTGGCAAGTAATTTTCATACTTATAGGTAAGACTGTTAAAAGGGGAAAGTGACAGAGCCATTACCTGTGATCTCTTTAGCCACAGCAGAAATTCAAATGGAAGGGTACAAATGACTCCTATTTCTTTAGGGAAGGCCTCTGTGAATATTGCCTTTATCAATCTAGCTGCGATTTTCCTATATAGCAATTTTCCTTAATCATGTCCTTCCCATCCCTCCATACTGTATAATTCTTAAATGGAATTTTTAAGTATGTCAAGTTACTGTGCTGAACACTATGTCTGTGCCACACACACTTTCACTTGACAACGGCATGGGGTTTGACGAGTTATGTTGTTTTTCAAAACTGGAGCCCCCCCTTTGCAGTATTTAATTTTCTGTGTGAATATGGAATAGAGTGGTGACAGGATCAGCAGCAGTGCTCAATAACTGTGTCATCAACAACTAAATAAGGAGGGAATAAGGGCAAGCCACAGCCATACCTTTTCTACTATGCAGCAGTCAAGGGATCTTAAAGCATATTTGTGTGGAAAAACTCAAACAGAGCATGGACATGGGGTTATTCACACCCAAAGGCCCTTTTTTTAAAAACATTCTATTTAGTGTTGTGTGTGAGAGCCCTGAAAAGTTTCTAACGTTTTATTAGCCTGCTGAGCAATTTCATTCTATTTACCCTGCAAGTCTTGAGACTTGGGAGAAGAAGAGCGGATGTTACTTACTGAGAAGGCAGAATCACACAGCCGAAATTATTTCATTCAAGTTATTATTCTGCGATGTATTAAATTCTCATCTAGTAACTGTTACTATGAAACAGGAGTCATGTGAAATATAAATGGCAGAGTGCCATACTGTTGCAGTAGAGAGGACAGCACAGTTTAGAACAGCATCACCAAACCACATCTAACTTTCATAATCCCTACTTTCACCAAAGATACCTCCCCCCACCCCCTCAGTTATTTTCTGAAGGTCAACATGGTTGGCGCTTACCTTCTCAACACTGCTCATGGCTTGGAAATAGATATTGTAGCCTTTCCGAGGAGCAAGGGGTGGGTTCCAAAAGCCCTGGTAAGTTCTGTTGTCACCAACAGTGAAAGGGGCTGGTTCAGGCAAGTTACCAGGGGGCAATTCAGCAGCAAAGTAGTACGGGGAGCCTCCACTTAAAGCACTTTGGTACGTGACAGGGATTTGGTAGCATTCCATTGTGCCCGTTTCTCGCTTTGTTCGGTGTGGATGCAGCTCCTCAACAACAATCTGGTAGGCACTTTTAAAAGACAGAAAAAACAACTTCAAGTTCACTTGCGATGGTTTCTTTTTATGGTGCCCAAAACCATAAGACCCAGTCTGTGGTAGTGCTTTTGTTTTAATACACTGGATGCAGAACAGAAACAAGCTTGCCAAAGTTAGGTCAGTGCTTATGCAATTCAGAAATTTAAAACCTGACCCAATGCCTAATACCTTGTTTTAAAGATCTGAGCCATAGATTACCCATAGAAAAGTAAGAGCCACTAATTTTATATCATACCTATAAATATTTTATTTTGAAGACCCTTTCAGAAGAGTTTCTTTCACCATTTTCCCCCCTCTAAATACCCAAAGGAACAACACACAAGCAAACTAACCCATAAACCTCTCAACATTGGTATCCTTTGAAATTTTGTTAAGAAACCTAGAATGAATCTGACATTAACCACAGACATTGTAATAGATTAAGCTCTTTGTCTGATTTTCTGAAGCATTTGAAGTTAGCGTTTTCCTTTGAAATTATATTATAGAAAGCTCAGCTTCAAGGCCTGACATAAGGACTGCCTTTAGGCTGTGCTTGAAGCACCAATTTGCAGTCGTCATATCATTAGAGACAGAATGTGCTGACAGGCTTCTGCACCTCTTGACCTTGCTGTGGCATCTATCTTGGCTCAGAGCTATGCAGATCTAAAGTACAAGTGACATACTGTAATATAAGCACAGATGGACAGAAATCTGTCCACTCCGCCAAAATAGACTGCATCATTTCTCTACAGTAGGCAATGATAAAATGTTACAAATTGCTGAAGCAGATGGCATTCAGCCTATTCCAACCCAAACCCACCAATACCTTTCTTGAAATGTCCCAAAGCTTGGTCACTTATCTAAATTACCTTCTTTATTTAGAGAAGGTAATTATAATTCTTCTTTCCCCTGCAGGGAAACTACATAACTACAGTATGTTACCAACTCATTACCACCATCGGCTGTTCTGCCAGCGTACAACACAGAACAAAAAGGAATTAAGGGAATTATTTGCTTAAAAAAAGGAAAAAAGAAAACCAGAAAGAATGTTTTTTGGGTTTTTTTTAATTTTAAGTTTATCAAAAAGCCTATAGTATTATATGAAAATATCTCTGAGGACTTAAAGAATGAATCACTCAAATTGTCAGTACTAGTGGGAAAATATCCCTGGTCAGGTATAAGCAACTGCATTAAACAGACAAGACTGACTGTTTTATTTCTGAATTAAAGCCTTCTAAAAATCTAAACAGTAGGAGTGAAACTAGCCATGGTTCTGGAAGTGTCACTATGTTGCTATAGAGAGGCGGGAATCCAGCTGTCCATTTTTAGGAATAATGGGTAAGAGTTAAACAAATAACTTTATTCATTCTCTTTATTGCTATCCTAGAAAAGCTAACAGAAGCAGTAGCAGAGTTGTAGTATGGCCTTGGGTTGTGGAGAGAAGGAAAGGAGAAGAAAATAGGATACTTGTTGCTCATACTTTTAGGATGATATAGGAAACTAATGTTCTCACTCATGGTAACCAAGAGATAAGGAAGAAAAGCCCCTTCCCTTTCAAAGCAGCTGAGCTGGATAAGATAAAATTAACTTTGAAAAATGAAGAGAAAAAACAAAACAAAACAAAACAGGGAAAGTCTCTTCACTTGCAGAAACCTGGGGTTCTCTACATGGACTGGACTGGGGTTGTAATGTATTATCTTCCATGCTAGCCTGTAACTGATAGCTGTCCATTTAACATTAGATATTAACTTAAAAAATCATCTGATGAAGGGACTTCCTCCACAAAATGCCTGCATAAAATAATTCTACCTTCAGTCTATTACTGCTCACACTAGGAAAGAAGCTCAGTGCATGGATACTTGCCAAAGCTGACAAGATCCAGGGGAGGACCCAGGAGGTGCAACGGTGCATTCAAACCCAGCTTCCACAGTGAAGGTTACATGCCAGTGGTTCTATTTCCCCATGGTCTTGGATGCCTGGTTCCTTTGCACGTCCAAGGCATAACTGGAGCCCCAGGCTGGAGTGCAACATCAGGGAACCAAATAGGGAGCAGGTAAGGAAAGGCAGACCCATGTGCTGCCACTGCTATCTGCAGCGGCCCCGGGAGAGGGGGAAGACCCAGGATTGCTCCTGCCTCACTCCAGCAGGGGGATGCAGGGAACAGCTGCATGGGGTGCTGGGTCCCTGCTTTCTCATCTTCCACCATGTTTTCTTCACTGGCCTGACAGCTCCAGCTGCAGGAAGCAGCTGTGCAGAGAGCCAGGTAGGGCTTGGGAATGGCAGTGTCAGTTGGCAATTCCTGCCAGACCATGGGGATACTGGGGAGTGGGCAGGGAGGAAGCATGCTTGTTTCCTGCGTGCCCCAGATGATCCCTGAAATCTGGAAGCAGACGCTAGAAGGGGTGACAACCACCACTGCCACTATCCCCAGCCAAGCCCCATACCCTATGTTGCTGCTTACCAAAGTCTCTGGGCTGGAACAGGACAGGAGTAGGCCTGGGGGTCCCCTGCCCCCAGATCAGCTAGGGGCAGCAGGAGCAACAGCAGGTACCTCTCCACTTCTTGTACCCAGAGCCAACCCTTGCTGGAGACAAGGAGAGGGAAATGGGAGGGGAAGGGAGATGCCTGCACTGGTAGGGAAGGGAGATACCTGCACTGGAAGGGAGGGGATGCCAAGAGCTGTGGGGGGAAAGTCTTACCCCAGCAAATGCTGCCATGGAATCAGGTGGGAAGGGGAGGACACTGCAACCCCCCTTAAGATACTGCTGCGATTCCCCACCCCCACCCCATTTCAAATTCCTGGATCCACCCATGACGAGATATATACCATGAAGTTAAAAAATCATTTGTATTTTAAAATGTCCCAGGAGAAATTACTACAGACACCCATTTCCTTTTGTTCCTGCCCAGAAGTCATAGCTCCTGAGCTGGACAACCAAATGGTTTACTGTATTGGGAACATGAGCATTGTGGTTTTTCTCCACACTCAGTCACTGCAGCTCTTTCTTGTGAGCAACCAACGGATTGGAAATGACAAGAATTCTGCTCTGAAATGCCGAGAGAGCAGGAAAGTTGTCAATTTTAATATCCAGTCAGCGTACAAGAATAAAGCCAGCAGGACAATGCAATGTGCACACATGTGACTGCAAGAAAACCACCCCCTGGAATATAACAGTGTGTTATTCAGCTCAGAAGTTGAGGCTTCAACAGTTTCACATCAACCATTCCCCTCCTTCCCCCCCCTTCCCCCCCCCAAGTAAATATGCCCCTTGCAAGGGATTTTCTTCTTTTTAATAAACAAAAATGTGATGGAGGGAGATGAGAAAGAAGGTAACAAATCAGGCATGTTAACTGTAACAGCGGCCTTACAATTTGTTGCAACCATTTTAAAATTATTTTGCATGAAAATACGTGGCAATAGTTTCAGCAAATAACCTGAGGAAAACCTGAGCTCTTTGAAGAATTTTCATGGAATACTGTATCAAATTCAACAATTGATCCTGAAACCATAAACTATAGAATATCAGAAATCACTTTATCTGCTCAGTTTGATGGGACACCTGCATCCTGTCAAATGATTTTTAAGTACAGAAACAATTAGCATTATTTATCGTATGTAATTTTTATGTTCTATAATTATCAGGCAAACATTTCTATACCTTTAAATTTCTCTAACACTTCTGTTTCTTTCAAACTGTAAGCCAGCATTTTACACTCTCCTAAATCACGTAAAAGGCAGCTTTGGAAATTCAGCCTTTTGTAACAGGCTCCCTAGAATCTTTCTTGCATGCCAAACTGGAGGTTAACAAAGAAAATGGCATCTAGTCAGCTACCTCTGGACTTTTGGGAACGACATATTTCTAATACTCTCTTTTTAAAAAATGTGCTTGTTCCACAACTGATTGGTACACCAGAAATGCACAACAAATAGTATTAGAAGATTAGGTAGTTTGGTCAAGTTACCGCATAAGTTGGTTTAGACTAATTTTTAAGTGCTGCCTTATCTCCCACTGTAACTCATAGCCCATACTGTTGGATTCACTGCAGAATGGAAACTGTCTGGCTGTATAGGTTCATATAGCACATTTCTAACGAAAGAACCCCCTCACCCACACATACATACCACTGACAAACATTTCAAGTACAGAAACAGAAAAAAGACCAGATTCTCTGTAATGTATATAGCAAGGAACCAGAAGGCACAGTGATGTCAATGGCATACAAGTTGTTTTACTAACTCATTAGGGAGACCTAGGGTAAAACTATAATTCACAAATAAATTCTACATAAAGACCACTGAAGAACAATTATTTTTAACTGTTTCTGGCTGGAGCTGATCCACTCCTAGACTGGTGTTGAAAAACTACACATTTCTCAATGAATGTGTAGTTCTGAGTCATCCAGTCTCCTTCTCCTTTGTATTTCTAGCCTGAAATTTGGTTTAAAACTTCAGAAGGCCAGAAAGAAAACTAGAGAGTATGAAATAACACTTGACAGACAAAGCATGATTAAAATCATGATTATAATTGTGAGTACTGTGGCATGTAGTGTCTAAGGGAGTTGGTGACAGCCATCTGTAGATATAATGTGGATTAAGGAACAGCTGTTTCCTGAATGCTATATCAAAGGAAGAGGCAGAAGTAAAGTAAAACTTCATCATAATGTAGTTCTGCATGTTTTTAAAGCCATAATACGATGTCCTGGGAATTACAGTATAAACAAAAGAGCTATATTTAAAGAGGATTATATGACAGTATTATGATTTTTCCATCCACGGCCCAGAGAGAAAGGTTCTGAGATTCCTGAGTAAGCTATCCAAGTACCCTCATGTTTGAGATTGGGGAGCTGGAGTTGTTCCGTTTTCTGGTCAGAGCTGTAGCACAAACAGAGTTAAGCCCTTGTTAGCATTTTTTACTGTCTGTCTGGTAACACCAACTATGTCAGTGAAACATGCTCATAAGAGAAACAAAACTTCATTTTAAGTCAAGTTAAGAAATAAGTCAAGAAATAAAGGTCACTGATATGCAGTGAATCAATTCAAGATTTCAGTGTACTACATTTATCTTCCCTATTAAAATGCTGCTGATATGTAACTAATTGAAATATGCATACTTCAGGGAAGGCCAGAGAGCCAATGCTCTTGCACATTTTCTGGAGGCATATTCCTCATTTGGAATACAAAAAGTTTTGGTTTTTAAGGTCTGAAAATCATCTTTGTGGATTGGGGTTATGCTTTACTTCTGTAAGAAGAAACACTATGAAGGCTAGAGTGAGGATAAAATTGACAGGTCTGGATTTCTGTGACTTCAGCCAGACTGAAGGTTCTAGCCTTCCTCTCCTATGATTCTATATTGGACAAATTCCCAGAGACTTACTATTCCACCCATCCTTTATGGGTGTTATCAGCCACACAGCATGATAATTTATACATGCTGCCCAGAAGTACCTCCTATATGCAGGCATATACCATGAAATTTGAAGATGGCTGACTAGCTTAATGACAGAAAGTAGCCTTAACTAACTTGGTTCCATAGCAATCCATCTTTCCAGGCTATGAAATAATTATAGAAATGAATTCATTTCTGTTTGGAGTTTCTCTACAGCTGCTGCAACATTTTCAGGTAATAGATTTTCTGTTACAAAATGTATTACATAATTACTGCAGTCTACATTACCTCGTATAAGAACATGTTGGTCCCTTATGGTTACATACAGTTTATCAAGTGCTCTAACTAAGAGTGGAATATTTTCATAATTTTACTATGTGATTTTAAATATCCAGGTTTTTTTTAATATATTTATCATATCTAATTGCCTCAAACTAAGTTTTGTGGAAAATAATCCTTATGCATTCATGGGATGAATCTTTCCCATCTGGAGTTTGCTTGAAGCAGTTATTAGAGCTCATGGTTCACAGTGCATCCCTTGCTAATAGATACTACATCTGAAAAGGAGAGTGAGGAACAGTAATCTATTTATTGTTTATTGGGCACGGCAAAGTTGTTCATTTTTTAAGATCAATTAATAACACTGGCAAGCAATTACCTAGCTACCATTTAGTACATGTTCAATAAAATGTTTCAATTGCTATTTTTTATTTCTCTTTATATATATATAAATCAATACAGATGCAACTAAAAGTCATGCACTACGTGCTATTAGGCTTTCTGTGCTTCACCACAATGAAGGTATTCCTGGGCAGTGTGTATAAATTAGCATGCTATTTGATAGCATCCATTGAGGGGGGAAGGAATAGTAAGTGTCTGGAAATCTGTTTATCATAGAACCACAGAAAAGTAGGGCTGAAAGGGACCTCCAGAAGTCATCAAGGCCAATCCACTGCTCTCAGGAGGATCATCCCTACCCAAACCATCCCATCTGAAAAGCCGTATTCTGGAATATTTCTTTCTATATAAACTGTGTTGTGTTTTAGTGAAGATATTCTTAGTCTTATATATAAAATGAGAGGCAACAAATGTGATCTTGAAAAATGAGACAAGAGATTGAAAAGTTAAGTGAGGTCTGAATTGAATTCCAGTTTTTCCTTTAACTCTCTCTTTGCCTGTGACAAATCTGTTTCCTTAATTAAATGAAATGACGCACTTGCTTCTCCTCCCACCCCCCCGGGGAGATTTGAGAATTAATGTTTGTACAGCACTCTGGATATGTCAAGCACTCCAAAGCTCATGGTGACTCTGCCATTCCTAGAACTGTCCAAGACATATATCTAGTTTGATATATACATAGTTATCTAGTAACTAGGGATCTGGGTTTTCTGTTCACCACAGAAAAATGTGATAGAACCTGCGTTTTCTAATGTTTAGGAGAAAAACCCCAATTTTCTCTTTTAAAGGATAAAAATGTGGGAAACAGCAGGTTTGCATTTGCAGGCCGGCAGTGTTCCAGCCTGCAAAGGCTAGAGGGAGCAGGAGGAGGGTGGCCCAGAATGTGTGGCTACAGGGCCTGGCTGGGGAGTGGAACATAGCCACGAGGCAGTGGGGGGGCATTGGGCAGGCTCTCCCCTGTTGCGCACACTCTTGGTGGGAGCACGGGGGGCACGTGCCACCAAGAGCTGTGCACAGGGCGGGGGCAGATGCGGGCTGGTGGCTGCAAGTTTGGGGCTCACTGCCCTGCTGCCCTCCCCACAGGGCCTCCGCAGTGCAGCACGTGGAACCTGGCATGTCAGAGCGGACCAGGGAGGCTCAGTGGCACCGCCATAAGCCCCATGCCACCAGGAGCCCTGCACTGCCATGGCAAGGTGCCACCTGCCCACCTAGCAGCAGCAGGGGTGGCAGTGTGGAGTTGTGCCCCCAGCTGCTGTCAAAGAGCAAGATGCATCTTGCCATGGTGGTGCAGGGCTTGCAGCAGTGGCACTAAGCAGGCCTGTGCAAAGTGACTAGTATTCACTTCAGATTTGGCCGGTTCAGGTGACAGTGATTCAATTCTGTGATTTGAGTTATTGTCTCAAATTGATTCGGCCGAATCTGATTCAGAGATTCGACCACCACCAAATCAGCCAAAACTGAATCAAACAGGCCCCATCCCCCACCCGCCTTTCCATCCCCAGAGTCCCAGCTCTTAAAAGCCCCATACTTACTGGCTCCTGCCAGGTGGGGGGGGGGGGGGGCTGCACCCACTACAC
Organism: Alligator sinensis; assembly: GCF_000455745.1. Lineage (NCBI taxonomy): Eukaryota > Metazoa > Chordata > Crocodylia > Alligatoridae > Alligator > Alligator sinensis. The sequence continues at coordinate 743,214 of NW_005842402.1, read as the reverse complement.
CCTTGCTGCACCCTACTTCCCCATGCTGCATGGAGGGCTCTGCCACGAGCCCCCAGAAGCTCTGACAACCACTGCAGCAGCTGGTAAGTGTGGGGGTTTTTTTTTTTTGTTTAAG
>NW_005842402.1:737599-742994 GCF_000455745.1 Alligator sinensis | reverse complement strand
CCTGGCACCGCCGGGCGGTGGGGGGGGGGGAGGGGGCACTGAGGATCACTCCCCCTCCTGGCAGGAGCCAGTAAGTGCGGGGCTGTTTTTTGGGTTTTTTCTAAAGATCCGGGACACTGGGGCCAGGCGGGGCAGCCATTGACGGGGCTGGGAAAGCAGATGAGGGTTGGGGCTTGATCAGGGGAGTTGGGGGAGCAGGCAGGGGGTGGTGCCTGGTGAGGATTCCTCCATGGTTCCCTCACCCCCCCTACTTACCAACACGGAGTCCGTGTCCAGCTCCTGAATCTCCAAAGCTCTCTGAATCTTTTCCGAATTGATTCGGAAAGCTTTGAATTTATTCAGACCTTTTTACTGGTCTCCCGATTAGATTTCGAGATTCAGCCACCGAATCGGGCCAAATCTTCTCTGAATCGAATCAGCACCCAAAGCTTTGCACAGCCCTAAAACTGAGCTGGCCCACCCTGCTCTGCCAGGCTGGGTCCTGCCCGCTGGGCTGCAGAGGCCCCCAGTGGGAGGGCAGCAGGGTGGGAACCCACAAGCACACTGCTGCCAGCCTGCATCTGCCCATGCCCATGGATTCCACTCTGGCTGTGCTGCCCATGGGGATGGGGGAGCTGGACTCCACGCTCTGCACCCTGCTCAGGCCACAACAGCCTTCCCCTCCCATGGGCAGCAGCCAGGACTCAGGTACTACTGCGGGGGAGCAGGGAGCTGTGGAACTGAGTCCCTGGCCCTGTAACTCTGGCAGCTGGGGGCCTGCTCTGGCAGGGCTGGGGGGGTGGAGCAGGGGCTGTGGGTGGGGAGTGAGGGGCATTGGTAGGGCACTGGTATATCAGGGCTGCTCAGCATCACAAAGCAGTGGGGCTTGGCGAGGGGGGGTGGGGATATGATGGGCAGCTGCATCTAGACCTGTGTTATGGTGAGCAAAGGGGGCAGGGGGAACCCTGATTTTCCATGATAAAAAACCCAAAATCAAATGCCAAAATTTATAAGTTTTTAGAATGTATTTTATTATAGTGATTGAGGCACTGATAGGCTTTCAATTGTTTTAAAAATGTAAATATATCAATAAAACATTGTGTTCAACTGATACCTATATATATAGTGGCATTTCATTTAAATTATGGAAAAATGTGGATTTTGGGTTTTTTTGAGAGAATTTGCATTTTTATCAGAGAATTTATGATTTTTTTAACAGAGAAAACCAGGATCCTGGAGTAATCACTGATCTCATTTTATCAATGGTACTGGAAGTAGAGATAACACCTTTGGCACAGATCTCATTTGTGTTGAGGTCATGACACATACTCCTGTTATGGTGAAAGATGTGAGGAGCTAATGTGACCAACTGACATTCAGATATCTATAATAAAAACTACTTTTCTGTCATCCAATGTCAATATTGGGATACTAGATTCTGTTAGGCTATCAATCAGCTATCAATACCTTAAACATATCCCTAAACATTTCCTTTAAAAATCACTGATAAACATACAAGAATACCAAAGATGAAAGAAAAATTACTAAAACAAAAATGGTACATACAACAGGTTATGCCTACATCACTGTCACAGCAGTGTGGTGTTGAAATACTCAAGCTATATTTAAATTAGCAAGCTCAGGAATTGGTAACAGTCTAGCCATAAAAGCCCAGGGAGGGGCAATTACAATTATCAACACCACTACTGCTGCTATTCTTTGTAGAGCTTGTAGAGGCCTACCTTCAGGTGAAGATCCCAAGCCCTTCAGGCTGAGTGAGGGAAATAACTCAGGCTTCCCCTGGTGCAAGCAAATGTTTTAATCATAATAAGCATATGGAACAGGTGGGCACTACTAGCAGTCACCTTTTAAAAGAGAGCAGCCACAAATTCATTTAGTGAAGGGGCCTGATCCTTCTGGTATGTAGTAGATGTGCTAGGAGCATGCCTAATACACTGGATTCACTTAGCTTTAGAAATCTTTAGCTCAGTAATTCTCAACTAGGGTGCCAAGCCATATGGAGAAGCAGCAAGATCCTTTTAACATTGCCAAAGGATCCACACAATTCTACCACTGCTAGGTGTGCACCTACATGATTCACAAGATAAACCTGGAGATTTCAAGTAGGAATCCACAGTGTGAAAAACATTCTAACCTGCTATGGTCATTCTGGAACAGAAGAATTGCTCTATTATTTTTCTATAGACAAAAAATGAGGGAAAGCTAAGAGGGGGCATTTCCAACATCTCTGAGTGAAGGAAGTAATATGTACACTAGTAGCCGCTTATAAATCTTCAGATAAACATCTCTACTTGGTTTTTTAAATGTGTTTTCAGTCACATTATTTTTTTTTACACAATGTAATAAAAGAATTAGTTTCCAAAATGCATTGCTGCTAAATTCAGAAAAGTTATGGAGGGGTGTGCTTGCATTTAAAAAGGTTGGAAACCAACCACTCATTTAGCGTCTATATTTTGATTGGGCTCAAGGGATACATGGATTGGGCTCAATGGCATACAGACTAGGGGACGTGCTGGTCACATCCTTATAAAGAAATCTACACATTTCAGGAATTTTCAAGTGAAACCTGGAGGCACAAGATGAGTTTGGGTATCTCAAGGATTAGGCAATAACTGAAACATGGATTTATAGATCACAGTTTTGGATTCTGGTGCCCCAAATGCCAGCTACATTCTGCTTTAGGTGCGTAAATCCTGCATTGGATCTAGCCTATACATATTTTAGCATTTTGCACACCATCAAACCATAGGCCTTTCCCAAAACAGGTATTCAGAGGCTAATGCTCCCATGAATTTGAACAGTTTACAGTTGTATTTATGGATATCGCTGTCATGCATTTCCTGTAAAGGGAATGAATATGACTAGTTATCTTCAGCAGCAATTAAACAAAAATAAATGTAAAATACCACAAGTAAGTGTCTAGAATTACAAATTCTCTCTCGGTGTTAGGACAGAATGAAATCTCATTATCCCCACTTGTATATTCAAGGAATCTGAGAGACTGCAATGGTGATCAACCCTGCAAAAATGTATGGTAAATCTCTAAAATAGAGATTTGGAGTGCTTAGGGAAGTTAAGCACCCTACCATACCCACCATATCCAGCAACTCTAAAGATTGATGTCCTTACAGTAAAAAAATAGTTTACAAACCAGTCATTTGTCTTTACTTTTACATGGATAAATTATTATCTTTTGGATACTGAAATATCACTGAAACGTTTCTTAGGCAAATGGAAACCAAACAACAGCCCATGAATTTTTCACAAACCAGGAGAAATTCAAAGCAGGAGAGGAGTTCAGCTTTCCATACAGAATGAAATTATCTTCCTGTGGAACAACAGAGAAAGATCTCTCAAAGTTAATAATTAAAATGTTTCATGTTACGTTAAGGGACATGCCAGCTACTCCATGACTTGTAAGAAGAGGTACTCCCAGGAGAAAAATGGTCAAATAGTTTGCATTCACCATTATTCTCGTATTTTTTCTTATTTCCCAATTACACATATACACTATAAAATCACAGATTTGAAGTATGAGAGAGGTAGCACTATGTTCAAAATGGCTTTCTGACAAATACCTTCAAATCTTATTTTTCACATATATCAAGACAGGAAGTGAAATGAAGTGGTACCGGATGGGAGGAATCCTAAATCAAGCAGAATGATTTAGGCCATTAATATCTGAAATCTGAACAATTTACTCTTGTTAACTATAGGTCTACTTGTACACTTTGTCTAACCAGAAATAATAAAAAAACCCAACAGCATCCTTCTGATAGAAATAAACTGCTTTTATTAGTTAGTAAGAAATATGCAATTTACTATGAAAACTCTTTTCACTTTTTATTTTTTTCCTTTTACCTGATAGGAGCACCTTTGGCCTGCGCTGGTCTCAACAATACAGTTATAGTAGTAGCTGTTTCATTGAGAGATGCATCAACTCCTTCATAGTCCGGTAAAGTGGGAGCTGATTAATGTTCAAGAAAGGAAGAAAAAAAATAAAAGACAGAATCAATTTAGCAAAAACATTCTGAAATGTTATTAGAATCTGGCTTTGCACCAAAATAAGTCTTTTGGATGATTTTGTAGCCAGGCACCAATTTCTGCTGCTATATATCTAAATAATTTCCTCCTTTCATGCCCTCTGCCCCCTTGCATCATCAAGAATAACAAAGCTTTCTGCAAACATTAGGATATATCAGTTTGTATTAAGTAGAGGGAACGCTGAAAGGTGACTACTTTCATTTACAAGCATTTCTTGCAGAGGAACGCAAAGCCTCTAATTCACGACAGCCCTCCAGCCTCCCTTTCCCCCCCATTTCGAATACCTCTCTTCACCTCTTTCCACCTCTGGCACTACAATTTCTGCTCCCATCTCCCAAATATTTCAGAATCTTTCCAGGGTTTTTTCTTTTTTTACTGATATGAAATAGAGGTTGTGGGAGAATGATAACAATAAAGCAGCTTCCACAACAGCCTCATATCAAATTCAAAGCTGCTCAGATATATTCTAGCACCACAGAGGGCCACAGCTGGTCTAAGAGGCGAGGCAACAGCTTTCTCTTGAAGTATAACTACACAGTGCTCCTTGCTGAGGTACTTCAAAGCAGTGGTTCTCAACCTTTTTTATACCAGGACCCATTTGTAAACATTGATGGCCAGACCCGACCCAATAAATAGTTTAAGTAGAAAACACAAAAGTATTTTGGCTTCAAAATACCTATTACATACTGTAAGTCAAAGCAGCTCTACAGTCTTTATTTTAAAGACAGAAATCAATGTGAACAGGAAAACATTAACAGCAATATCAACATGCACCCCTCCATTACTCCCCAGTGACATTCATCATTGTGCAATTTATACAAGGCAAATAACCGATACCCCTCGCTCCCGACTTGCAGCCCCTCAACCCTCCTTGGTGCCCCTCACATGTGACCTACAGTTCCCTGTCCCTACAGTGCCCCTCACTCCCAACCTGCAGACCTTGGTTCCTTACCCAGACCTTCTGGAGAGGACCCCACCTGCTCCCATCTGGGCTGGAGCATGGCGGTTGCGGCAGCTCTGGCTAGTGCAGGTGGCAGCAGAGCAAGTCCAGTCCTGGTACAGGCTGGAGGGAGGAGGAGGGGAAGCCTGTGACCTCTACCCCTGCCCTGGGCTGGGACTCCCAAGTTATGTTGGGCAGCCTGGCCATGGCCACTTCTCTTGGGCAGTATCTCACAGCCGCCATGCCCCTGCAAGCATGGGCACCGGCCTTGGCACCTCTGGTCCAGCCACACAGCTCCTCTCTACCCGCAAAGGACCCCTTCACCCCCTTCCCCACTGGAGGGGCAGGCACCCTGCTGCAACCCCAGCACCCAGACACCTTTCTTTGATGCTGGCAGGCACTGGCCCCCCT
>NW_005842402.1:733682-737589 GCF_000455745.1 Alligator sinensis | reverse complement strand
CCCACCCCTTCTGCTGGGATGGCAATCCACAAGCCCTGGCCATCCTAAGTAAAAGCATACTGTAGTAGCCCTGCTTCATGAAATGAACATAGCTTATATCTACAGGTTCTCTGCATTTATTTGCATATTAGGCTTTCAAAGATTGATTGAAGTAATGCACTGATTGCATCCTTTGGAGAGCTCCCCCCTAGCACCACAGAATCAAGACAAAAGATCATAAAATAAAATGAAGTAGGGTTAACTCTGAAGTTTCTAATCTTTAAAACAGTTAAATCATTATTTAGTAAATCAGATTTCTATTAAATCTTAGTTTTCAGGAGATGTAAGAAATATTTGCTCCTCTTTTTAACATAGAGATGTGCCTATATACAACTGTTTATGGTACTAGTGTTGTTCAGTCATATTAATGAACCTTCCTGGTAGAATGTCAATCACTTAAGTTAAAATATTTGGAAATAACATATCAAATGCTTACACTGAAACAAAATAAGCAGCACCTCATTAGCCTCAGAGACAAAATAAAAGTTTTTTCCTACAGATGCTGTTTCCTATAAAATGCTAGCTATTTAGATCTGGTTTTTATCTGGAGGATCACAAAAGTATTCTATAAACTTGGTATCATTTCACCTACTATTCAAACAGCCAGCACTGTAGTAAAACGCATTTACCAATTATTGTTGCTTGGCAACACTACACAACAGTTTAAAACACGCTGGAAAGAAGAAGAGAGAAATAAAAGCAAACCCAGAGAAAGAGAGAGAGAGACAGAATGTCACTATACTAATCTGTATCTGGCCAGGATTAATATCTACTTCATTTACACTTGCTGCTGCTTGCTTTTATGTTCATCAGCATGACTCTTCCCAAATACCCTCTCAGGCATGAGCAGTCTGGGCCTATTGATTAATACAGGTCCATGTGCTGAGATGATTTTGCAGAATAACATGAAAGTTGGCTACTGGCACATACATTTATTAACAAGATTCTAATGTCATCTTATTAATGAGATGTAGTTTTTCCTCCTAGAAGTACAAAAATGAAGCTCAAATGATAAACCACAAGAAAATATGCAAGCCTTTCATAACCCACTTCTCCTGGAAGGGTTATGTTCTGGAATTAGGTTTGAAGAAACAAAGATGGCTCTGGCAGGAATCTGAGTAAAATATTAGACACAAAACACATCTCCCAGGGTAAATAAAAGCACATTTTTAAAGAAATATTTAGGGTGTGGAATGCCAAACAGATTTTGAGCCACGGTTCTAGTTAACTACAGTGACAACCACAACATGCTTTCTGATTTGAAAGAACTCTGTTTTTTTCTCCACTTTCATGTATTTGCACATGTTTAAAAGCAGGTACTGAAAGGACTGGGTGACCAGGACATCAGGGAGCAATACAGGGCAACCTATTGTAAAACATTCAATCCTCTGCATTATAATTTTTTCTGTATATCACTATGCCAGAAAATAAGGGAAATAACCTGTTTTGGTCTGTTTCAACTTTTCATACGGCCTTATCTTTGACTGTCTGCCAGGTTCGTAAATTATCATGCCATAAAATCAAATGAGTGTCTCTAAACAAGAGATTAATTTTACTACTGTTGCTAGTTAACCAAACTACAGCTTATTATTTCAGGAAAAATACTAATAACACTATTATCACTAATATGGAAAACTGGTGGATTTTATTAATTGCTTATTTTTCTATTCTTTAATTCTACAATATACATGAAATGAGATTTTAAAGACAACATCAATTCTTTGTACACATTTCTAAAAGAACAAAGAAGCTGTTACACATGAATTAGATGCAGCTAAATTCAGCAAACTATTCTGCTGCTCTGTTCTGCTGTTAAATTGTGCCACCTTGGGTGAGTCTTAATTTCTTTGAACTTCACTTTATTAATCTGCAAAACAAATGCAATACTTATTGACTTGTGGAGAGTTGTGAGACTTAATTAGTTAAGGCTTGTAAAGCACTTTGAAATACTTAGATAAAAAGCACAACATCGAACACAATACATTTCTGAAAATTATAGGTGCACAATTCTCCCGATGAATGTGCTGATCCCTAGACTTGTACCAGAGAATATATCCCAAACACCAACATTCTTGACAGTTTAACTTTTTTCAGAGTTACTTTCCTTATTTAGTGCCATAATGATATATGGAAATATTTGTCATTCAGAGGGTGGAATGTTTTACTTATAACAGGATGCCCTGCATTGCTATTTGATACTCTGCTCACCCAACCCTTAAACCGTTCTGCTCCATTCACATGCACATGGAGAAAAAAAAAATCACAAAGCCTGTGGCAGTTCTGTCATTATAGTTAAACTAAAGCAATGACAGTATCCAAATCCTTTTGTAAGCCTTACAAAACTTATTGTACCAAACAAGTGACCCCTCCTTTATTTTTTTTTAATATAATTACCTGAGATGTTGGTTGTTACGTTGATTGTGGTTGCCGGCCCAAACCCTTTGACTGTGCTGGCACGTATAAAGAACTGGTAGGTGGTACCAGGATGCAGATGTGAAAATACATGGTGGGTACTGTTCCACAGCTTTGAAACAGTCTGTGGAGGTCCTGCCACTGGAACTGCAGGATCAAATGACCGTATACTGCTATAGCTGACCTGTTAAAATGATTATTTTTAAAGTTAGGTTAGATTAGTGGTCTCCAATCTTCTTAAGTAGGAGATCACCTTTCACATTTAAAAGCAACCTAAGACCTACTGTGCACTGTTGCCACCCCCTACCTCCCACCCCCTGCCCAGCAGGTAAGTCTATGGAGAGGGAAGGGTGGGGGGCCAGACTGAGGCAGAGTGAGAAAGAATTATTTGGAGGCATGCCTCCCCAGCAGGTCCCTCACTGTCGGGGCCTCGATCTAGCCCTCATCCTTTCCCGCCCCCACAGACTGACCTGCGGGGCTGGGGCATGCATGTAAGCACTCAGCTGCCCACCTCAGTCTTGGATCAACTCCAAGAGGTTCCAAGATCTACTGGTAGATCAAGATCCACTGGTTGGCGACCACTGGGTTAGATTATTTGACAGAATTGGGCTGAATTTAATCTATTGGTGTACTTGTGAAGGAAACAGATGGTATACTGATACCTGGAAGTAGATAAGTACAGAATATGGTGTAATCCTAAGTGACACTGCTGAGTATTACACTATTAACAAGTACTAAAGAAAAATCTGTTTCCTCCTGAGCACTTTGCACACACTTCTTTTCCTCTTTCATTTCCCCACCCTATTAATACATACCCTCAGAATTGTAGTATTACATTTAAGCTAGCAGGGCACATTCTTCACTGTTTCTAATAGTTACCTGTCTATACTCTCCAAAGCATACTATTATATCCAAACCCAACAATGGCATTCAAGAATGACATTGGCATAGTGGTGCCTGTATTAACTGACAGTCCAGGTATATTCCTGCTTTAATGAACTAAGAAGTCAATAGTCATTAAGTCATTAATTCATCATCACAACAGAAACTGAACACTTAAAGAGGGAATGGAATGGTCCTAGAGTCTGCCCCTTTTGTAAGTGTTTATATCCACGTTTTTGATGGTTTATGCTCCATATCCAAGAGCCTATATGTTTAAAAAAATGTGTATACAGAATGTGTATATAGGCTTCTGGCTTCTTAGAAGGGAGATGGACAAACTTTAAAACCAACAGAAAATTAGCTTTAACATTTTTTGTGTGTAATCTTCTCTATCCACAACTGAGATTTCACAGGTTTGCACTGAATCACGTTATTGGAAGACTATCTATATACATACAAGCTTTAAAAAGCAGCATTTCAATTACTCTCAGATTTTTTTTCTCATTTGTTATAACCATTTAGTATTACTGATGGTCCTGGCCAACCAATACTACTATGCATGGTGACTGAATTT
>NW_005842402.1:719467-733651 GCF_000455745.1 Alligator sinensis | reverse complement strand
CCTGCGTAAAACAGCAACTGAACTCAATTTGCCTCAAGGCCAAAGATAGATAAAATCAGCAGTAATTATTCCTCCCACTTCTCAATGCTGACCTCCCAAATGCTTTTATATATTACCTCATATTGTGTGATGATGCCATTTGGATCCAAAGGTTCTTTCCAGTTAAGGAAGATCTTGTCTTCAAAGGGGGTTCCTTTTACTGATTTTGCAGGTATAGAGCCAGGCACTGCAAATAAAGTAGGACTTTTTTAAATATAGGAATTCAGGAGAAAGTCATAAATTGAAAATTTGTTGATGATTTACCCCACCAACAACATAAATTAACAAGAAAAAAAGTAGGCACATCACAAGGTATCTTTATCCATCTATGCAAGAGCACTGAATTGAGACTGCCTCCCTAGACTTGATACAACTTAAAATAAATTGGCTTGTAAAACAAACAGAGAGAGAAAAAAGCCAAGCACATAATGACCTAAGTGTTTAGAGTACATTAGTAACTTCAGTAATGAACATGTCCCAGAACCAGAACTACATTTCAGAAGGCAGTTTTCAAAATACTTTAAAAACAGAATCAAAGGACAACAACAGTATAATTAAGAACCTCAGACTACTTCTTCTAAATGACAGAAATGCTGCAACAACTTGCTAGTGTCAATCACCTTTCTTGCTTGGTCATTTTTATACTACCAGGTATCATAATAAAAATATAACTGTTAACCATCATCATTTCTCAGGACTGATGCTGTGCTGGGATCAGAATGATTTGATTCAACCTTTCAAATAAAAAATATCTTTCAAAGCCTTTAACTGAACTAAGCAAGTATGACCCTTATTTTTATATCAGTGTAACCAGTGAAGGACTGTCCCCCTGGCATGATAAGGTCTGAAATCTTACCTTAGGCACCACTTCCTGAAGATGTATTCATAGTAACTGGTAATCACATGTATGCCAGGGTCTGAATGTTTTGTTATTTTCCCCTTTCAACTTACAAAATATTTTTGCCTATGCCTATCCTCACCTGGAAATGAGGGTACACATTTAAAAGAAAAAGGGGGAAGGGATGAATATAAGAAACTTTAGTTTTAAAAATGATTTTTCTTTCAAACTAAGTTAGTTATTTTTATTTTATTATCCAAGGATATATTTGCCTAACCTTTTAATTACTTTATTTTCTTTAATCCAACATGCAATGAGCTTCACACATGACATTTCCTGGAGATTTATTTTCAAAGCAACTGTAATTTTGTGAGGGGTAAAAATAAATTAAAAATCACTGGATCAAAGGAAGCGTTATGCACCGTGCTAACAGCATGAAGGAATAGTGAGTGGTCTGTCACAGCAGTAAGATTTATTTCAGTCTACATGGAAGCCATAAATGATGAGCTGACCTCTGGGACAGGCAACATAATTTGATACATTAATAATAAATTCATGGAATCAAAGCAGCCCACAAGTAAACAGATGAGACTCCAACACCCAACTTCATAGAAACTGCTCATCCATCTGTCAAGTGAAGACTTGGGAGAAGTTAACTAAAATCATGCACTGCCGTTTTGCTTCACTGTACTGGCACAGTGTGTGTAGTGGATAAAGGCTGATACGCCATGACAGCCCCTCTGTGCTGTTTGTGGCATTTGCTGATGCTGCCGAAGACATCGTTCTGTTTTGGACTGGAATGCTCCGCTGTTTTTCTTCTCCACAGCTCAAATGAGGCATAGTGTGGCATATACTGTGCACAGGTAATGTCTTCCTTCATGCATCTGAATGTGGGTGAGTAAGAGCGCACGAGAGTCTATAAATGGAATGCACTTTGTTAAATTATACTAAATCACTATTTTAATGTAGAATTTGAGGTAAAGAAAGTGCACGCACACAGTTTGTGAATAAAGCTGCAAAATATTTCTCGTCTCTTTCTTAGATAGACTGCTGCAAAAGGGGCTGCAACTGGGTACTGGGCTAGATGTAAACCCTTCTAACACATCTCTTTAAACACCCAAATGGGAGAAGCCTACAGCCAGATCACATGGCATGATCATGCTCTGTGCTTCTGCACTATAAAATTCTTTGCTTGTGGCAGCAGCAATGTTAAACTGACTGGAACTACATGATCCTAGTTAGTTTCATGCTTCTTTTCCCACTGGCATCAGAAGGGCATAAAAACAAAAGCTCGTACTGTGCGATTATCATCCTCTGCTCTTGGGAATGCCAGAAAAATAAGTTGGGAAAGACAGAGAAAAATAGTTAGCTAGAAATAAAAAAAAGGGTGTGGAGGGGGTGATTTTCTGGGGGGTGAATATTAGAATTGCCAAAAAAAAATACAGTTCATGGCAGGCTGAAACTATTTGCAAAGTCAGATGGAATTAAAAAAAAAGAGTTATGTAACTTGAAAATGAAGCAAACTATTTCATTTTGGGTGAAATTAAATGCTTCAGTTGACCTCAAATGATTTTTTCTTTTTCAGTTTTTCTGTTGGGCCACTAAACTGAAAAAAGCATTTTTCACACAGCTCTATGGAGAAAATGAGAGAAAAGAGAAGGAAATATGAAAGCAAAGGCATTCTGTAAAAGATAATATCAGTAGGCTGGTGCACAGATTCATTAGTCATTAGTCAAAATTAAGTTCAAATTTTCTTCTCTTCCAAATTATGTCCTTTTCCCCAAGGCGAGTTTTATTAACAAGTGGAAGTTGCAAAATGGGCTAAAGTAGCACTAAATCCATGGTAACAGAGGCGTCTCTCTTTTTCAATGAAATCAAAGACCATTCAATTTAGATAGTGTTTCTTCTCTAGTCCTTAGGCCTCCTGGATAGGTCCTTATGCAAGGGTCTTACCAAGGCTAAGCCACTTTGTATAGTCTCCTGCAGATAGTCACAACTGGTAAGATAAACCTTTTTTTTTTCTGATAACAAGATCAAACAACCCCCTGCTCTAAAGGGCCCAAAAGCCAAAACAAGCACCCTCGGATATATACACATATGCCAAAGTCCAGAGCCTTGTAATTCTTAGTTAATTCTCTCCTGCATGAGTGGTGTCTAATGTTTTGTTCTATTTATTAATCATTAAACCTAATTAATAATTTAGGCAATTAAATTAACTTTAAATTCAAACACCCAGGATGCACAGAAATATTTTATATATTACATATGGCACATGAGGTTCAAATTAGTTGGCAAGATAGCTGCGTAAGTTAAAATGACAACTATCTCTCAGAAAAGCAGGAGTTAATGTCTAACCCTTTGGCCTCTACGCTTACCAGAGCCATTACCAAAAATACATTTTAGTTTTTTTGCCACGTATTTCCCTCTTCTCCTCCCAATTATCTGTAAACTGTGGCCCTTTACATCAATAGGACAAGCATTTCATAACATTTTCTCAGACCACAGGTTCAACTGCATTTTTTGAATTTCTTGGGTTCTAAATGCATACATTTTATACTAGATATACAAGAGGGACAAGGTTTGAAAATTTGTTGAGAAATGGAGTCACTTGCATGCCAATTCCAAGGCTTCCAAACATGGGCAGCTGGTGCCTCCTGAGTTTGGGGAGGCACCAGCAGGGCACACTATGCGTCACCTACGCATCCAAACTTTTTATGTAATATGGCCGCATCCACGCGGTGTGAATGTTTGTTTTCCCGGGGACAACTAGCAGTGGATTGCCCTACATTGCCGCTACTCATCCCTGAGGAATGCACATACCACATTTGCTCTGGTACATGGCAAGTTACCCCACGGGCAGTAGGGGAGGCTGGGGCCAGCACTGGGCTGGCCCCAGCAGCCTTACCTGGGGGCCTTCCAGTGCTACAGCAGTGGCGATTCTGCTGTATGGAGCCTGGCTGGCAGCTGCAGCATGGCTCCGGATGGCCCAGCTCTACTTTAGAGTGACATGTGCTGCTCTGCTTTTTTCCCCCCTGAATATGCAGGGGTCAAAAAGACCCTCTGTGCTGCTCCTTTGCAGCACGGAGAACAACAGGATGTGTGGTATGTGGTGCCACAGACATGTCTGAGGCACCACATCCTGCATTGCTGCGCTCGTCTGGACAAGGCCTATGTCCTAAACCTGAGAGAGGAAGAGGCAGGGAGGAAGGGGGAGGGGGAGGGAATGAACATGTATGCACGCACGTGTGTGTGTGTGTGTGTGTGTGTAATTTAAAAGGGAATTTCCGTACAGTTTGTGTGTGTGCAAGTAATTTTCCACTAGTTTTCTTATAGAAATGCCAAAAACTCTTCATGATTTATGTGCATCACCAGAACACTTTTCATTAAGTAATATATTTGTATAATGAACAGCCGATAATCTGTTCTTCTATGTACACATAGTATAGTGGACTTTTCAGACACCATACTTAATAAAATCACAATCCATCACTCTGGAATCAGAACAACTCATTTTAGAATACCTGCATTAAATTATAGGCAGACAAGGTTCCTTGGGTGAATTTGATATCTTTTATTAGACCAACCCAAATGGTTGGAGAATAGTTATTAAGCAAGCTTTCAGGTTCAAAAACCCTTCGTCAGGCTCAGGAAGCTGCAGCAGTTGGTGTGTGCTCTTCCTGGATGGAATGAAAAGTAAAGAAGCCAGGGGCTGGGTTGGGCTGGGGAGTCAGTTGCCAGGCAGATTATAATGTATCAAAAATCCAATGTCTGTGTTTAGTCCATGATCTCTAGTATCCAGGAGGATGATGAAATGGAGCTCGTAGGCTCGTCTCTGGGGTGTGTTGTGTAAATTTCCCTTGGGGGTCAGGACTGAGAGATTGGAGAGAGAGTGGCGCTCCTGTGAGAAATGTGCCCCCACCGGTAATTGGGTGTTTCTGTCTTTGATGGATTTCCGGTGTGCATTCATTCTGGTGCGCAGTTGTTGTCTGGTCTCTCCTACATATCTTCCATCAGGGCATTTGGTGCATTGGATGAGGTATACTACATTCCTGGAGGTGCAGCTGTAAGATCCTGGGATGCTGATGGCTCTGTTGTGGGGTGTAGTAATAGTGGGGGTGGTGGAGATGTGGGGGCAGGTTTTGCATTTCTTGTCATGGCACGGTCTGGATCCTTTTGGTGTGTTCTGGGGTTGAGGAAGTTTGCTTCTGGTGATGAGGTTGGCGAGGTTCGGTGCTTGTTTGAAGGCTAGGATGGGTGGCTCTGGGAAGATCTGACACTCCTCCAGAGAGGTAGATCGCACGTTTGAAAGAGCCACCTGGATACCACGTGAAGAACTGCTGCAGTACAGAAGAAAAACACCCACAAATCGCACACCGCTGGTTATGACCTATCACCCATCCCTTGAACCTGTACGGAAAATCCTCAAAAAATTGCAACCCATATTAGAAAAAGACCCTATTCTTAAAAAGATCTTCCCAGAGCCACCCATCCTAGCCTTCAGACAAGCACCGAACCTCGCCAACCTCATCACCAGAAGCAAACTTCCTCAAGCCCAGAACACACCAAAAGGATCCAGACCGTGCCATGACAAGAAATGCAAAACCTGCCCCCACATCTCTACCACCCCCACTATTACTACACCCCACAACAGAGCCATCAGCATCCCAGGATCTTACAGCTGCACCTCCAGGAATGTAGTATACCTCATCTAATGCACCAAATGCCCTGATGGAAGATATGTAGGAGAGACCAGACAACAACTGCGCACCAGAATGAATGCACACCGGAAATCCATCAAAGACAGAAACACCCAATTACCGGTGGGGGCACATTTCTCACAGGAGGGCCACTCTCTCTCCAATCTCTCAGTCCTGATCCTCAAGGGAAATTTACACAACACATCCCAGAGACGAGCCTATGAGCTCCATTTCATCAACCTGCTGGATACTAGAGATCAGGGACTAAACATAGACATTGGATTTTTGATACATTATAATCTGCCTGGCAACTGATCCCCAGCCCAGCCCAGCCCCTGGCTTGTTTACTTTTCATTCCATCCAGGAAGAGCACACACCAACTGCTGCAGCTTCCTGAGCCTGACGAAGGGTTTTTGAACCCGAAAGCTTGCTTAATAACTATTCTCCAACCATTTGGGTTGGTCTAATAAAAGATATCAAATTCACCCAAGGAACCTTGTCTGCCTCTATCCTTAGACCAACACGGCTACAACCTAAACCCCTGCATTAAATTATGTCAGTTAGACAGAATTTGTTATTCACAAATAGTGCTAGTTAAGCATTGTTCTGCATTAAGTTTACAGTAAATTTATTTTACAATACACTGTTTCTGACAGAACAATATTTCACTGTTACCAATTACTACAAAATTAATTTATATTGCTCCAGTTGTCCTGCTATGTCATTATGAAGGTGTATATAAATAAAATGTTATCAATGTACACAATGGAAGTCATACAGGGTATTATACACCACAGTATGACCATACAACTTATAACATTTTATCTGAAGGTAGATATGGGAAAGTTAGAAATTAATGTGTTCAGTTGTTTGAGTGTTACATGCAGTTTTAAAAATATGTCCCTATAAATGTACTCCCTCCAGCTAAAAATGGCTAGGATTAATATTTAAAATATTTAGAGCTTTGGGTCCATGCTGTACATAGCTCCAAACTGAAATCTCAATTATAGGCTACTTTTATACATTGAAATATAATTTCATTCTTTACCCTTATGATACTTATGCCAAAGAAAGCCAATTATTCCTAGCAGGTCAATAAACACTTTTGCTTAGTCCACAAAACTCTCACAAATCTGAGGCTATTCCTGCCTACCTATATGGAAAAAGTAGGGCGTAGGAGCAGAGTGGTTTAAGGTTCTCAACATTTTCTGTACCAGGACCCATTTATAAACATCAGTGGCCAGTTCCGACCAAGTGCCCCTCACTCCTGAACTGCGACCCCCCACCCCCAGCCTCCAAGTGTGTGGGACAGGGGGGTAGATGTATGGGGTATAGCCCCAGTCTCTGCTGCTGCCCCTCACTCCCAATCCGTAGACCTCTGGCCCTACTGGTACCCCTCACTCCCGACCCACAGTCCCTCACCCCCCAAGCTATGCTGGTGCCCATCAGTCCCAAGCCACAACCCGCCCCATCCCTGCTGCAGACCCTCACTCCTGACCTGCAGCCCCCTAGCCCTGCTGGTGTCCCTCACTCCCAGCCCACAGTCCCCTAACCCAAGCCATTCTGGTGCCCCTCACTCCCGACCTGCAGCCCCCCATCCCTGCTGGTGCCCCTCACTCACAAGTCATAGTCTCCCCAACCCTGCAGGTTCCCCTCTCTCCCAACCCACAGCCCCTTCCTCTACCCAGTTCTGCTAGAGGGGGCCCTCAGCTGTCCCTGTTCCAACCAGGCTGGAGCACTAAGGCTCAGATTCGTGCAGTCAGTGGTGGAGTGAGTCCTGCCTGGCACGGGATGAAGGGAAGAGGAGGGGAGGCCTGTGGCAAACCCTGCCCTGGGCTGGGGCTCCTGCAACACACCAGGTGGCCTAGCCACAGCCCCTCTCTCCCCCAGGAAGCATCTCCTGGCTGCTCTGCCCCCACAAGCATGGGCACTGCCCCCACAGTACCACTAAGCCAGCCACAGAGCTCCCCACCACCCCCCAAATGGCACTCACTCCCTTCCCCAGAATGTCTATGAAATCTGTGAAATTTTGTAAAACGAACATCAAAACTGACATAATTATTAGGAATGTGCCATTTACATTTATTACTATCTATGTAAAAATAACCTCTGTTTAAGATATTTCATGTCAGAACTTTCAGAAAATATTTCAGGCTTAAAATTCAATTATGGGTGGAGAGAAGAAAGAACGATGCTAGACATTAGCTGAATCATCTATCCTTTCCTTCCTTCAATCTAAACCATCAGTTTTCCTCTAAATTAACACTACATTTCTATTTGATCTAAACTATAAGCTAGCATTAGATACAAAAAATATTCACTGGGGTGATGAATCTCTTTCCTGTGTTCTGTATGATGTTGAGCATTGTGGCAGCACACCTTTGGGTGCTTGCCACTTTAAGGGCTGGAGCAGGCAACCAGCAGTTGCCCGATTAGGATGGCCATATTAAAACTAAGGTCAACTAGGCAGAGCCGGCAAAGTGTTGCTTGCAGCCAAGGGAGCAACATCACCCAGCTGAGCTGAGGCTCACAACATCCTGAAAGTAAGGCCAGGAGCGAGGGGAATGGCTTGGAGGCTCCTGGTCCCGCATGACCTAAAACTGCACCCTGCCAGGGTAGGGAGACCTAGAGGGGCTGCCAGTGGCATGGCAGTCTCCATGTAAATACCAGGACCACTCACCTCCCCCATGAAATGCAGGTCAGGGCCTCTTACTAACCCCTATCCCCATCTTTGGGTGGGTTACATCTAGCAAGTGGGGCCAGGCACAGCTGAGACCACCTAAGCCCACAGGGGATTGAGACCCCAGAGGCCCCAGGAAGGGATAGAAGTGTAGCCCCAGAGAAGGGGTGGCAGCATGGCCCCAGAGAGGGGACTGGTGTATAGCCCTAGGGAAGAGTTGTGTGGCCCCACACAGAGTAGGGTGGAATGGAAGTAAACCTGAAGGGCTGTGCGAGGGGGGGACTGAAAAGGGAGTAGGCCTGGTCCCAGGGGTGTGTTGAGTAGGGCCAAACTGGGAGCAAGCCTGATGGACAGCACAAGGGCCAGCCCCATAAATAGTTGGTTGTGAGGATGATGAGTATACCCCAGGGTGGGGCATGGTGTAAAGGCCATAGAATTACCCTGAGATGGTGCAGAGGCACTTGGAGGAACTGGATGCGTTTAAGTCGGCAGGCCCGGATGAGCTCCATCCGAGGGTACTGAAGACAATGGCTCAGCTTCACTGAGCTGCTCATCCCTTCCTCAGTAGCCTCCCCTACAGTGTTCCCTACTGCTCTCTTTATCTGTGTTTGTGCTTGCTGCAGAGAGGCCAGCAAAAGCAATTGTAAGTGGCTTTACCTCCTGGGGGGAAGGAGAGGAGGGTGGAGTTTTCCAGCTCGAGGCCTGGTTCAGTAGAGTAACAAGCAGAGTTGGTGCCCAGGTAAACCTTGCAGGAAGGGCATTGCATGGTTGCAAGAGTTGGGTGGGGGCATGTGTGGATTCTGAGAGTGGGGCAGGAGGAGGCACCAGTCTTACTCATGCCAGGAACTTCTAAGTAGTCTTTGACTGAGTTATTGCTGCTACCATCACATGTTCTGCATGCCATGGCTGTTACTACTAAAGCAGTAGCAGCAGCAGCACCCACCACTGCCAAGGATTGTTTTGGATTTCCTGACATTACTATAGTACCAGGGCAGAAACTCCATTGGGGTGGGGTGGGGGGGCAATTCTGGCACCCCTCCTAACTTGGCACAGGACAGGTGCCCTCCCCTCTCACCCACCCCTAGCTATACTACTAGCCAGATTGCACCCTCAGGACCATAGGGGCAGAGGCTTGCCGTCCTCTGCTTTAAACCACAACTTCCAGATGATCCATTGACTAGCTGTGCTCCTTTTGACTAATGTGGATTCTCTTTTACAATCTCAAAATATCATTACTTTTCCTGCCTTTTTCCTAGTCTATTCATGGTTGGCATGTTTACACAAGACATTTACTGTGGAGTTGCCTAATTAACTCCATAGTAAATGTTTCAGCATCTACATGTGTGGCTCTGTTAGGCCACAGGAAACAAATCAACTCTGCAGCAGGGTTAGTACTTGTAAATACAAGCACTTACCCTGTTGCAGAGTTTTTTCATGCATAGCAGTACATGTGTAGATGCTGACAGGGTTTGCTGGGGCATGAGGGTGCTTCAGTGAGGGGGCTGCCTACCAGCTAACACCACACTGAAGCACCTTGTCCCCACCCAGTCCCTCTGCAGCACATTGAGCCAGGATGGAGGAACTCTGGGCTGGGAGGCTGACCCCCTGGGCTCCCTGCCCGCCAGGGCTGCTCCAACCTGGCTTAACGTGCTGTGGTCCGAGGCACATGTGTAAACACGGCACCTAGGAGCAATTAAGTCTGGTGCAATATGCACTAGTTTATTGCTGTGCATTAATATGCACTTGTAGATGCACTCAGTAGCTCCTAAACCCTTTTCTCATGCTGTTCCTGTTTCAAGGACACTCAAAAGGTTTAGTTTTCTTATTCAAAGCAGTTAGCTCCACCTCTGAAAGCACAAGCAAACCGCATTCTCCAGACTTTACTCTATTTTGCTAATGATCAGTTCCTCACTTCCTGAAATGTGCCTAAAATATCTATCTTCTATCACATCCATACTTACTCCTTGTACTTTACATAGTGATAGATTATTAATATTTGAATGCACAGATGTTGTAGATTAAGCATGATGTTTGAAAGGAACACCATGCCCAAAATGTCTTTGTGAAACTTCACTAAGTAATTGCAGTCAACAGGTGTGTGCAAAGCAGGCTCCCTAAAGGCACAGTAAACTAGAAACAAAGCCGGCAAAGTTTATATGAGCTAGTGTGACTGAGTTGCAGGCACAAGCCTTAATGACTCACAAATTAAGATTGCTATCCATGTAAACAGGATTTAGGTCAGTACTCTTATTCTGGCATGGCCCATATGGCAAAATATAATATAGCAAATGATACATTTGAGAGAAACTGTCATTTAACCCAGTACAGTTTCATAATGTTATTTGAGATAATACACAAGTCACCTACTAAGTCTTCTTAAGTTTGTTTGATGATGCAAATAATATCCTTATAACTTTATAAGCAACTTTCCATTCCTGATACAAAAAAACCCATTCAACACTAGACTCAAGATACTGGGAGGGGGAATATTAGTAGAGGGGGAGGGAGAAGTGTGCCACCCTGGTAAAGCACCCCCTGTCTGCCCAGCAGCAGTGGGGGTGGCAGCATGGAATTGTGCCACTCACTGCTGTCGGGTGGTCAAGGGGCACCTCACCAGGGCAGTGCGGGGCTCACAGTGATAAGAAGCTTCTCCATCTGGTCTTGCTCTTCCCTGCCAAGCCAGATCCTGTTCGCTGGGCCATGGAAATCCTGGACAGAGGGCAACAGAGTGGGGGAGCCCGAGCCTGCAGAGGGCAGTAACATCTGCCTGCCCCATGGGCTCCACTCTGGCCGTACTGCCTTTGGTGGAGGGGAATCCAGGCTCTGCACTCCACTCTGCCACAGCAGCCGCCACCTCCCACGCGCAGCAGCTGGGGATTGGGTGTTACTGCAGAGGACAGGGGGCTGCAGCCCTGGATCCCTGGCATTGTAGCCCTGGCAGTTGTGACCCCCTCCAGTAGGGCTGGGGTGGGCAGGGGACTGTGGGTGAGGAGTGAGGGGCACCTTAGGGCCAGGGGGTTGTAAGTGGGGAGTGAGGGGTGCCAGCAGGGCCAGGAAGCTGTGGATGGGGAGTGAGGGGCACCAGCAGGGCTGTGGGTGGGGAGTGAGAAGCATGGACCTGTGTCCTGATAAGCCAAGGGAGCAGGGGGAGCTCTGATTTTCCATGATAAAAAAACCCACCATCAAATACTAAAATGTATAGGTACTTAGAATTAATTTTATTATAGTGGTTGAGGTACTGGGAGGCTTTCAAATTAATTTAAAATTATAAATACATCAATGGGAAACCTTTATTAGGAGGTATCCTGGTTTTCTGATTTTAAAAATCCCCAATTTTTGGATTAAAAGAAGTAACCCCAAATCCACAATTGTCCATGATTAAAATGAAATGTTGAAATGTCACGTATATATATATATATATATATATAGAGTGGTGTTCCATTTTTGTCACAGATTTTTGGGGGTTTAATCAGAGAATTTGTGTTCATCAGAGAATTTACAATTTTTAAACAGAGAAAACCAGGATCCCTGCAATGAAGCATTAGAGCAAAGCTGAGAGAGTGACATCAGGCCTTCAAACTTTATATTTCCACAAAGAATACAACAGATAAACATGAGTTACACTTGGCACCTCTCTTGACCAGCTCCACAATAAATACTACAGCATGTCCCTTTGCAAGTCTAACTAGATAAAGGCTCTCAGAAAACACAATCCCCTTTGAAGAGCCTGCAATTTTGTTGCAGAAAATGAAACCCAATTCACATGAGCACAGAAGCATTACTTAGCCATGTCTAATAGAATACAGCCAGAAAAAATCTCTATATTAAAAGCCTAGACATGTAAGTAGCATAGTTACTCAAATTCAAGGCAAGATTTTCTTCCCCATTTAACATTTAGAGTATGGGGCAGCAGGGGGGCACATGGTTGTGTGGCTCCAACTCTGGCCCCGACCCCAGGTCTGGGTTGAATTGGAGCTACAGCTGCTGCCTGTCCCCCTGCCATCTCTTCCTCCCACATTCACCCTCACATCTGCCCACCTACCCCAATACTGCCCCTGCCACCACTTAGACTCTAGCTCTGGCAGAGTTCTGACCCTACTCCAACTAGGCCTGGTAGCAATGGTGGTGGTGACTCCAGCTCCATCCTGGGCTTTATCCGGGGCCCAGTTGGAGCTGCTGATGCTGCAATGGCAACTGTGTGTCTGGGCTGGGGTTAGAACAGCTATGTGTTCCAGGCCCCAGGCTGGAGCAGGGCCAGAGACCTACCGGAGTTGGAGAATAGGCCAGCTGAAGTCACCCAATTATTAGATGGCGGCCTTAAATTCACAGCCATCTTGGATTCGGGTAAAAATGGTAGTTTGGTCTGGTTTCTCTCTTGAAATTATCTACAAAATGAATACTGTACTTGATCTACATAAAACAGTCAGATTCTTTACGTCTCAATATATCCTTGTATGATGCCTCTAAATCTCTATGGTTCTTGCTCACTCCTCATATTCTCTGTTTGTGTTACGTAATGCTGCTTTCTGCACTTCATAATGGTAAAGTTTTAAATACCATTTTTTTTCTGTTTGAAAATATATGTCAAAATACCAAGCCACCATCACTTTCTAGATCTGGGTGTAGTCACCATTTCCACACTGTTTATATGTGCATGCAAACATATAGCATTTGTTTCCACCTTCCCTTTTCTGTAGCTGTGTTCTAGATGTACTAGACAAATTGTTTCTCTCTCTGTTCTTTGTACAGAGCCCTATACATCATCCAAATTTTGTATGCTTACAAAAGGACTGCTTGGGGAAGATCTGCACACTCACATACAGGACATCTCAAAACAGATGCTACGTAGCCTTAGTGGAGCACAGGTTGTACACCAATACATTAACTTCCTAGGCAGACATTATTAGTGAGTGGTCAGAGCCACCCTAAAAGTGGCTACATTACATGTTTCAGGATGTAGAACACACAGAGTACACCTGGGATATATCAGTGTGACATTCCCTAGCACAGTCACTTGATGGTGTAGACCAGTGATGCTTAACCTCTGACCCAGGGGCCAGATCCAGGCATGCAGCTGGATCCAGGTGTATGGTGTCATACTGGCACAGTCAGATCTATGTGCCTGGGGTTGGCCCAGCATTCCCGGAGTTGGAGAGTAGGATCAGAGTGAACAGCCATATCTGGCGCAAGGCCAGATCTGGCACAGGGGTCAGCCCAGCAAGTGGCTGGATCCAGTATGTGGGGTCAGGCTGGCACACTGACCCTGTGCAGGATTCAAGCTGTGCTACTCATTGGGCCACAGAACCAGAAAGTTGCATATCACTGGTGTTGATATGTTCTGAATGACCAGTTATCACCTACAGAAGGTATTTAAACTAAAACTAACTCTTCATTTCCAATATTACAGTTTTTGTCTATTAGGAGTCTATAGTTAATGTTATTTTAATTTATTTCCTATTAAGATCCAAATCAGATAACCAATGAACAAACTCAGTTCTTTGTTTCTCTTCACACAAGGTACATAAGGCCATCTTGCTAGTGGACTTAAGGGCATTTTACAAATTTCTCAAAATATTATTTCAAGACAGAAAAACCTAATAATAACTTGTCACGGCGGGGTCCTTCAGGAGGGCCGTGATCTCCTTACGGCCCCCTCACCGTGCCAAGTCGGCCCAAGGGCACCCTCAAATTCTCGCCCGCCTCGTCTTTGATGTTGAGGTAAAGTTGGGAGGCTGCCTTACGGCTCCCTGGGCACGGTTAGCTGGGACCTCTGTCCCCGTGTGTTCCCGGACCCCCTGGGGTCTCCCGGTATGATGGGTGCTCCCCAGGCACCCTAGCCTTATGGGCTATGCGTGGCTCCTACCAACCCCTAATACCATGCCCCAAGCCTCGCTGATGGGATAGACGCTAGCATGTCTCTCTATACGTAC
>NW_005842402.1:683470-718610 GCF_000455745.1 Alligator sinensis | reverse complement strand
GCTCGCATTCTAGCCCCAGGAGCTCCTGCCTCCCTGGCCGCTGGCAGAGAACTCCCAGTTTGGCCTCAGCCCTGCGCTTTATGAGGGCCAGGCCCTGCCCCCTTCTGGCCATCTGACTCACATTAGTTGCCCCGGCAACCTGCAGCTGTGCTTGTTATGTTCTGCCAGGGCTCTCTCTCCCTGGCAGTTTCCACTCTCTAGGAGCAGAGTACCGAGGTGCCCTGCGACATAACTAATAGATGCACACCACAGAAATGCCCCCCACCATTAATTTACACTATTCTGAGTTTTAAATAAACTCTAGCAATGTTGAACAGAACTTTTAAATATAAGTTTACACAATAAGTAAAATTCTTCAAACTAGTATCTGAAAAATTCCTTAACTAACACCATGAACTCATTTTTGTCTCTTATATTAAAGCATTTAAAAAACCATGGAATATTTTAGTTATATGAAGGATATTCACAGTGACATCAGCTAACAATTCAGTCAGTTTTGGTTATGCTTTTCAGAACGTTGAATAAAATATTTTAAAATTCACAATTTTAGGGGCATTCAAAATTGTTATAATTAATTAACAGATTAATAAACTAGGACTTCTGTCCATCAAAAGACATATTTTAACCGACAAAACCAATCCTTCACACAACTGTTAGTTTAGACATAATTTCTATAACAACATTTGTACATACCGTCTTCATCTGTTTGAATAATAGTCTCCTCGCTCTCCTTTCTCCCTTCAGGATTTGTTAGGATCATTTTGAGGCTGACATTTGTGTAAGGAGGCAGATGATCCACAACATGCTGGGGTGCTTTGGGGTCCATATCCAAGCAGTCTGCTTTGTTCTCATTGTGTCCACGGAAGTAATGGTAGCAAATAGTGACATTGAACGTGTGGCAACGAGTAATATTGTAACCCAGAGATTCCCAATCCACTGCAATGTGTCTGGCCTGGATCTCAGCAATCTTCAGTGTTTTTGGTGTTCTCATGGGCTCTAGAAAAATACAGAACATGATGAAAATAGCACTGTCAACATTCTTCACACTTGCATGAAGTTGCTGAATGATACACTCAGAAATATCAAAACACAGGAGATACCCAGCAAGCACAAACCCATCGCTGGAAGAAGTGTCATCCCTCTAAGTGATACCCAGAAGGGAAAGAAGTGCCACAGTCTCTAAGTTTTCATTTCCTTCTGTTCCATCCCTTCTCTGTAGGTTTCCACCAGTGATTAAGATTTAGCAGCACTGAAAGTAAAATATTAATTAATGGTGCCAGCAATTCAAAGCATTTGAGAATTACAGAGAGCAGATGCAGGAAGAGTGACCAAAAAGCCACCACAGCTGTCACTGCTAACTTCCCCACTTCTTTTCTTGCTTTTTTCTCCTCAAATGAGTCAATTAGATAATATATCATAGTGGTAAAGAGTCAGCACGTACTGCACTATGATTTATCATGCCACCATGTGATGCTGTATACTAATTACCCTAACTGCTGTACTAAACTAACAGTTACAAAAATGATGCAGATATTAATTAACATTTATTAGTTTAATAATGATGCTATTCATCCAAGCAAGAAAGCCAAGAAGCCAAGAAATATTACAAAAACACTTTTGAAAATTTCCATCATAGTCTACCTCCATTAAACCCCCAATAAACTCTGTGTATAGCTCATAGCTGATAATCATCGCACCACCACCCAAGCTCAACCATTATCTGCACATGAATTTCCACTCAGTTGGAAAACACCAGCAGAACATGGGATATTCCCTAAGTTGCCATCAATCTATCATTGTCTCTCCAGTGTATTAATCCCTCATGCAAGACTAACTTTTATAAATCGAACTTAATTAAAATGATTACAAAATTGAAAGTCAAGACCATGACTAGATGCACAAGAAGCTCACTAGAAATGCACCAAGGGAAACTTTCTACCATCTTTCTATGTATTTGCTTGCCAAAGAAAAATAAGACAAGGCCTAGGTGTAACTCTAGTCTTGTAGGCTTGCTGGCTCACGGTGAAAATCGAACAAGTTGACGTGCATCTGAAATGTAGATTTTTTTTCTTTCTGGGGCTTATTTTCCTACTATCTTTCATTTACAAATCAAGAATCTCAGCTACGCAAATAACCAGCCGAAAGCACAGATGGCCTATCCAAATGAAATCTGAATATATGTATCCTATTCAGTATGTGTTTTGCAAAGACAACTGCAACTAACCAACTTCAAAGATCAAAATGATTTAATTTTAAGTAGAATACATGCAGCTATTTCCTGAAAATATACATATTGCTATGGATTGGAAGGCAAGTGTGTGGGGAGCAAGGGAGAAGGAGTTGTGCGTGTTTTCTTTCATATTCAGTCACCATCCTCTCACTCTCAAAAGTACTATTTTCTTAAACAAGTGTGTTCTTTTCCACCTGAAGTACTGAGCTACTATCAAATGCATGGTAAAAGAGAAAAAATAAGGCTGTCTCCTGGGCAGCGGCCTTCTGAAAATATTGCACAAAGTAGCTCAAGACAATAGGGTGACAGAAATCATTTAATAGGTCAGATGACTGGGGGGGGCGGAAGAGGGGGGGGGAGAGAGAGAGAGTGCGCGCGCGCGAGAGAGAGAGATATTTTTAAAGCTCTTATTATAAAAATATTAAAAAAGTAAAGGTGAAAGTGTTGGGCCCACCCAGGGGCTGAGCGTGAAACACTTTCAGAATGAAAATATTCATATAACCAGAAACTGAACAACCCACCCGAAAATCTTCAAGGGATTACACATTTAAGACTAGCTGTCCATCTTCCAAATTGCAGGGTGCCCCCTCAATGGCCCAGCGTGATACAAATTGGTCCACATTTTGTTGCAAGATGAAGTGTCTAAACTCAAAGGTGATAGACGCCCAGGCCAAAAACCAGAAGAGCTGGAGGGCATCATCAGAGCCAACCTACGTGAGTGGTTTCTGTGGCATAGCAGGGATGCCATCTTGGCCTGGTGCAGCAAGAAATTGGTTGAGCAGATCATTCTCTCTTTGCCTGTTCAGTACAGGACAGAGAAAATGTACAGTCTCAGTGAAGTTGAAATCTGGTATGCCAAATCGGGAGCTGAGGGCAGAAAATGTGGCTACAGTGGGGGACCGGAAGTCATTGAAGAGTCTTCTTCACTTTTTCCTGGCAGAAAAGGCAGGCTGCAAACACCACATGATTTAGGTGGTGAAAAAATGTGCCCATGACCAGGCCCCATGCAGCAGCCACCACTGGAGGTCATCAGTTCTCTTGGCAATAGGAATCTTGTATAGGGTGCACTAGGCTGGGAAGGCTTGCTTTGATGTGCCTGCCAATTAGGGCTGTTTCCAGGAAGTGTTGGTGCAGGTGGCAAGGACACTTGCATGACATTTTGACTTTCCACATGTAAAACACCTTTCCAGACAGGATCTCAAAGCAGATCCCACTACTGGGCTCATTGATTTCACTGGGCATAGAGAGGGACAGCAGGGTACTGGGTCTGCCATTGCTTTCCACAGCTGAAGAGAGAGGCAGTGATGGGTTGGCGGGAGGGGGGCAGGTGAGAGGGAGGGACAGCTAGCGAGCTGCCACTGGGGAAGGTTCATCATGTGTGGAGATAGTCCTCTGTCAAAAACCCTATTCACACAGCCCACCCTGGGTTAATTGTGTAGGATAACACCTGCCTTGGGTAACTTTGGGGCTAAGTACAGACAGCCAAAAAGCCCGAAGCTGAATCAATTCAGTCTTTGCAGGTTAATCTAAGATGCAGAGATTAAACTGAAAAACAATTGGACACACATTTACCTTTGATGCAGGAAATGCAGCCCCATGCCTGCAGTGGCTTAGGCCAGAAGCCAGAGAGTGCTAGAGCATGGCTCTCTGGCACATAGCCAGCATGGGCTGTGTGTTCGCTTCCTCTTCCTGCTGCCCCCGAGGTCTCTGGGATTTGCAGTCCACAATCACAGAAGTAGGACTCTGCAGGGTTGCCATCTCTTCCTCTTTCTGCTTCCAGGTGCCTCTGGGATTTGTAGTCCACAGTTGCAGCCAGCAGTAACTTTCAGTAAGTTTTTAGCAGAGCAGGGCAGCTCTGTACTCAGAGGAAGGTGGGTTTAAACCCCCTCCCTAGCCTGAGACCCCAGCCAGAGTTTGCCAGGTGGGGGAGTCTCTGCCCCTCTCCTCCCCCAACCCTTCTCTGCTGGAGCAGATGGCACAGCACGGCTCAGCCCATGGCTGGAAAGCATGCTGGTATGCTGGGGGACTGTGATTTAACTTAAACCAGGAAGGGGTCTGGGACATTAGTTTCATAAATTGGTTTGACCCAAATCAGTTAAGTCTGATACTACATTCAATCAGGTTTATCTTAAACCAGTTTCAGACATTTTGAAATTGGTTTATGTGCACTGGAATTCTGTTCTATTACAGGTTTAAACCAGTTTTTAATCACTTAAACTGGTTTATGTGTAACTTCTGTTCTTAGCCTGGCTGACAAGCTGTGCCCCAGCTAATTAACTGGCTAGCTTCCTAATTGCCTGATGGTGCATGTCTGGACCAGGGAAATGATGAGGCTTCTAAAGGCAAGGCTTGGTGTCCCTTGCTGCAAGGCCAGGTTACAGACCATGGTTTCCTGCAGGAGCTCTGGAAATCAGGTGCACATGCCCTGAGGTCTCATTTGGAAGGAGACTTGTCAGGCCTGGGTGAGGCTGTGGTAGAAGGGTGAGAAGCTTCCTTTGGAAAATGAACAATGTGGACTACCTGTTAACTTATTTCTTTAAAAAATGCTGCTAACAGATGCAATTGTGAAAAACTTCTGAAAGAAGGCAATAACATATGGATTCTTTAGAAGGGGGTGATAAAGGGAATTACCACTGAATCTTAGTCATTACAAGCAGATATAGGAAACTGCATTCACTGCCTTAGGAGAATAGTACCACTAAAAGGAAAAAAAGAAAAATCCAACCCTTTGATAAGAAAGAGCATAAATGTCCTTCAATGGATTCTGTTAGAAGGTGATGTCTAAAGTAATGGAATCAAGTCTATCATTAGGGTTAGTTTTGTATTATGTGTTATTTTCCTTTCTAAAACCAATATCATTGTTGTCAATAATTTCAGTTTTATTTTTCCTATTCCAAGAATGGCACACACCAGAAAAGATATACAATTCTAACTTTCTCTGCATCTTAAATTAATTTAAAAACCAATTTTGCAACATAAAATAATACAGGTTAGTCGTCTGTAAAGATTCATGCCTTGCACATGTTGAGAATCAAGCAAAGCCTTAAACCAAGCAGTAATAGGAAATGCACTGAATTTTAATTTAGTTTCCTCCAAGATAGGACTTTGATATGCATATTCCACTTGGCATTATGTAGGCCTTTTTGAAACAGAAAAAAAAAAAAATTAAAAGCTTTGTTAATCTTGGAAAAAAATCTTTTACAATCCCATGCAAATTTTACAAAAGTATCACAGTATCAGAGGAGACATTAAAATATCCTTTATTTACCTGTCAGAAAAGGAAATATAAAAGAGCAAGCATGATCTAACTTCTTCACAAGCACTCTTGTTTGGCAGAGATTAACCAATTTCTGTAATATTGAGATAGTAATTAAAGTCTGGAGAGTATCTCAACAGCTTTGGTAGATTCTGCCAACTGTCCTATTGGTGCTAAAATGATGCTTTCGAACACAATTTTACCAGTGCATCTGAGCAACATTCATAACGGGGATCTCTAGAGATCGGGTCCAATTGTTTTAAACTGCTGCACCACAAAGTCTCCATCTGTAAGCACTGGTAGAAAGTAATCTCCCAATAATTATTTTTCTCAGCTAAAAAGCTACTGAATTGTGTGGTAGGCTCCCTGAAAACTCACTGCATCTCATTAAGAACAATTATTTGTAGGTGAAGAGAAAATGAAAAGCCCCAAATTACATTTAGTACTCTATTTCCCTTCAAAACGCTGTCCTAAAGTCTCTTCAAATTAAGTTCAACTGATTGGTTCCTTCCTAAACTAAGACTACAGCTCTCAGGAACACTAATCTAAGACAGTGCAAAGCAGTTTATCCATCTCATTTCTTCCCTTCATAAGAAATTCCTACTTTTTCCCCTTAATTTCCAATCATATGTAGAACTGCTTTAACTAAAGAACACAGATATATCCAGCACATGAGTCTAGCTTCCTTTTTATATTAATCCATACGAAACCGGTATCTTCAGCTCAACAGGAACAGGCCAAAACTTCCAGGTAAACACTACTCAATTCTGAACCAGCTAACTTGTGTTCCAGTAGTAATTGTTGTAATATACAGCACTTCATATGTTCAAAACATTGCACAAACACTAATTAATCTTCAAAATACCCTTGGAAGACAAGTAAGTATTATTCCTATTTTAGCAAGGAGGAAATAGTCAGAAAAAAGGGTTAATAACTTGCTCAAGGGTATAAGGCAATTTATTGCCAGAGCCAAAAGCAGCACTGTCATACTTTGCTGCTATCTTATTCTCTAACCACTATACAACACTGACTAACCTCATTAGCAGCACAAATGACCAAGTGTCAGCTTTAAGTATTAAGTTTTATAGAAACAGCTAATTCCACAGCTGCTCTTCAATGCCAGTTCTTTAAAGTAGATTAGAAATAATTTTGTTAAAAAGGGTTAAATGGTTTATGATGTCAAATTATTAACCTAATATCTGTTCAGCATTAAAGACAAGTAATTTGAGACAATACTTTTTGTAATTTATCTATCTTCTAGATTTATATAATAAACTAGTCTTTGAGCACAGGTAGAATTCAAACTTCCTAAACAAAACTTTTGATCAAATAGAGTACAGGCAACCCCTGCTTAACACTGTTTCATTTAGTGCTATTTTGCTATAACGCTCGTTTAAAATTGATACCTGATTTCACTTGGCGCTCAGTGAGTTTCATTATAACACTCACTGTCGCCATCTTGGGTCATTAAAGACACTTGTGGTTGCCATCTTGGGTCATCAAATACTTTCGGTTTTGCTTAATGCTTGTTTCGCTTAACACTCGGTTTTTCAGGAACCAATTAAGAGCGCTAAACAGGGGTTACCTATACATGTAAATATAAACCCAATGCAAACCTATTCTTCACCCCAGTCAACATCTTCCCTCAGAAAATGTCTGATTGAATAGATGAGTCTTATAGCATACTCAGATGGGCAAATTTGGGGTCAAGTTAGACCAAGGATAGAGGAAGCTCCACACACTATGGCAAGTAAGGTTCCCCACTGAGAATGCTATGCCTACAGTCTGAGCTGAATGAATGCAGTACTCTGGACACAAGCACTTTAAGTACCTTGCTAGATGAGGGATTTAAGCAGTTGTCTGATTCTACAACTCCGCATATCTTTTTGATATTTTTATAATTATTTAACATAGAGGTTGGCAACACTTTCTGGCAGCAGAATGGAAGGACAAAGCTCAAGATGAAGGCAGGCCAGTGCCAGAACTCAGCTGCTTTTCCCCAGTGTCCAGCCATAGCATGCGCAAAGACCCATGCCACCTGAAAAAGAACAGGTAAGTCCCCTGCTGCCTGGCCACAGCATGGGCAGAGTACCTTCCTGCTGCTGAATACTGCTGAAACCCCTGCAGCTCCCTGAGTCAGATCCAATGGCTCTGTGGCCACACTCATTATAGTTCATATTAAGTTAATTTCATTGGTAGTGCAGCAAAAGGAGCATAACTTGAGGAGTTCTGCAACAGAGGTGGCCTGATGCAAGTACAGGATTTAACATGTCCATAGTGATCAAGGCCAATTCCCTCATTTGTCTCTCCCCACTTTTCTTTGTTAACATAGGTAGCAATGATTAGCTTCTCTCTAAAACTCAGGCCAATAACCCGAGCTAAAGCCTTTGTTTCTTTGACTAAGATTTCAAAGACAGAGGCTCTCATGTGTTCAAAGCACCAAGCACAATGGAACTTCACTTTGAGAAGGATATCACTGTAAAAATAAGGTATATTTAATAATCAGTGACAGCGGCAATCCATGGCTAATTTACTTAAAACAAATGCAAATTTCCAGGACAAAGGCTGAACTGAAAGTGTATCACAACTAAAGAAGAAAAGAGGAGGAAGAAAAGAAAAAGAGGTTTCTAAATGTATACTGTCCCATCACCCCATGTTCAAAACTGTATCAAATAAAGGGATTGTGTGTGCATGGCATTCACTGGTAACAATTTAGGGATCAAGAAGATTTAACCCAACTTTATAGGATAAAATAAAGAACAGCTTTAGTAATTCTCTAAAGGTTAATAATAGAGGGATAGATGGCAAGAAAAGACAGAACCTGTTGACCCCACACCACCTCTCAACTGCAGGATGATTTAATAAGTAGCTCAAGATAACAGATAAAATGAAATTCAATTTCTTTCGCACTTGATAAGCAACACGTGGTATGACAGGTCAATATTAGAGCCTCTTTGCAGAGATTATCTCCATTTATTCAGAGATAGTTGTGAAAACAAAAGCCTTCACAGTTACAAAAGAAACAAGGGCAGAGCATGCATTTCCCCAGAACCAATTTTTAATGATAAAACTTATTACTCTGCTGTCAATCAGAGAAAAATAGAAGATGTCCTTCCTAAAGCTTGTGACCAAAAAAAGCTATTTTCAAAGATGTACACAAAATAAGTACACTGAAACATGACAAGTACTTTACCACTGCTGCCTATCATCAGAAATCCTAAAGGTTGATTGCAATACACAATTTCAATTCCATTTATCTGAAAAAAAAGAAAGTGGATTTTCTGACCAGAAGATAAAACACATTTGTTGGTGTGAAATAGAAAACAATGAGACAAATATTATAGCAGAGGTAAACTCCTCAGATAACAAGGACAGAGCTTCTTGAGTGGCAGTTTATACAATGCTTTAACCAGCTTTTCCTTGGACTGTTTCTGATTGTGCGACATTATAATCAAGAGCTAGCTCCGAATTTCTATGCTCCGCAATTAAATATATTGCCTGTTATGTCAATATAATTTTAACCAAACTCATTACAGTTCATATTAAGAGTGACTTGCACTGATGTCATTGGTACTTCAGCAAGAGGAGAATAATTGGAGAAATCTGGCAACTGAGGTGGCCTGATGCATCACTCATAGGCACACACAAGCTTTGGGCAGCAGTGGTGGCAGCAGCAGCAAAAGCAGTGAGATGGGGATTTTAAACACCACATTGACAGCCAAAAACCAAAATGTAATAAACTATTAAGGTAGTTTATTGATAGTCAACTTGATTTTTTAAAATCCCCTGTAAAGGGAGTCAAATTTCTGAGGGAGCTGCTTTAATGCCCTGGCACTCAAAAAAAATTCAAAAAAACTATTTTTATTTATTTTCCTTTTCTTTATTGATATTCATTCACAGATCAAATGCTAAAGGGGTCTCAATAAGAGATTCTGTATGATATTTATTCAGAAGCAGTTTGGCATCGCTGATGCTTGTTGATCTTTGCAAGAATGGTGCCCCTTTAGGCACTGTATACGGGTGTGTGTGTGGTTTGGCAGCAGGTAATAACTGATCAAGTAATTTGAAAGTGAACTGGGGCACATGGGCTAAGATACTAGACCATAATTAAGTTATGAATAGCAGCTAACATTCCCTAGCTGAGATGCTCTGTCTTGGCATATATCCTGATTGAGGTCAGGCAGGGTGACAGAAACCCCATAATTGGATGGTGGGAGCACTCTCAAGTCATCAAAAATAGATGCATTTCAGTAGTATCATGAAATCTAAGCTGGTAAACACTATGGGTCAGAAGTCAGCGTACTACATCTTCACTTACTCTGCAGTAAATATGGAATCTCTTGCTGGAGTAAGACTCTCAGAAAGTAACAATAAGGCTCCCTCCTTTTTTCTGGTGCGGAGTCTAAAACTGCATGACATGTTATTTAAAGCATGCCACTTTCCAAGGACAACTTACTGAGTTTAAGACCCACCTCTACATGTGCAGGTAAAGGTACAACTTGATCTAATGCATGATCCACACAATTGCACCTCCTCCCAGGCCACATGTGCATGGCAGGAGGCATGATTGTGGGATTGCACATTAGAGCCAATCATGCCTTACTGCTGTTGTAGGGGGAGCCTGATCCTGGGCTCCCACCTGCATTGGCAAGAAGGAGGCTCCCATGCCTGGGAGTCCCCTTGGCTGGCATGGGAACCATGCACAGCCCAGACTGAGAGTCCCTGTGCCCATGTAGTGCAGACAGGACCAAGAGCCCTGTCATGTGCAGGGACTTTTGGTCCCAGCTGCCCATGTAGTGTAACTGGGACTGAGCCCAATCAGGTGTGGGGACTCTCAGTCCCATACACAGCCAGGATCAAGAGCCCTGTCACATGCAGGACTCTTGGTTCCATCTGCGTGTGTGGGTCGGGGGGTTTCACACACCACTGAGCCTTGGGGATTGTGCCAGGGCTCAGGTGTTTCACCCTGGGCATGGTGCACCCATGCAGCTGGAAGCCCTGTCAACTGATGGGGTACCCAGCCACAGGAGAGACCCTGCTACATGTGCAAATTAAAACGCAATAGCAATCAGCAGTAAAGTTAGTATACATTTTTGAGGTCTAACTGTATAGCTGGTTAGGCCTTTTTATGGAGTAATACTTACTTTACTATGTGTAGCTGGTCTTAAGGTAATTGTGCAGTTAACCAGTTAATTGTGCAATACTTGTAATGTGTAAAGGGGACATAAGATATATAAACTTACTCCTTACTTTCATTTCTTGCCACTATTTGCAATGTATAGGGATGCACAGAACATGCATGTGTGCATGCAAAAGTGTGTGTATTCATGCTCTCCAGTGTTTCTTTCCTTTAAACCTATCATCAGTTAAACTCTAACCACCCTGTACATCTTGGGTCAAATTTTACTCTAAATCACACCAACCTATATTTGGAGTAATTCTAATGAATACCATGGTCATTCAAATCCAACTCTCTTTTCTTTCCTGGCATGGAAAATAAGATTGCACAAAGCTCCCTGCTGCTGCAGGCAGACCATTTCTGGCACCCAAGGTAGCTTGAATATATTATACTACACTGCAGCCTGCTTCACAGACATATCCTTACTCATGGAGCTGGACTACAGTATCTTGTACATATCAGCCATTCTTGATCTACAAATCCATTACTGTTTTCTGCCTCTAGGAATCTGTAGCCATAGATGTAAAATGACCATAGAACCTAAAAAAAAAATCAATATTTATCTAGTAGAATTGTAAGACAGCACTCTACATACATGTCTGTCTTGCCTAAACCCTTACCCCCTCTGATGGCAAGCTAGGCAGACACTTTTTTATGTACTCAGCAAAGTTCTATATTTCAGTCTGGGGTCCTTGAAAGAGAGGTCTGTCATGACAAATTGCTCTGAAAATCCTGCCAAGATATTTTGCTTTTCTATGTTTGGCAAGTCTTTAGTCATCCCTAGTCAGAACCAGTTATGTAGGCTTGTCAGAGATAAAGGTAAGATCTAAGTTAACAGTACTGTCATCATCCCTTAATAACTCCCTAGTGTCAGTTGGTAAGTGGTTATCTAAAGCCATCTTCTGCTCCTTGCCCACCTGCGTTGTAGGGCAGCTTTCAATGGATTATAAGCAACAATTATAACAATAACTAGATGTACAGACAAAACTAACCAAACAGACCAATATATCCATTACCCATAAATTATCAGAAAGAAATTACAAATCCCTCAGACTCAGCACTTATTAAAATGTACACACTAATTTGAGTTTCTAAATGTGGACTTAAGAGCCTAACTTCAGGCAGCTACAATTTTCAAATCTTGACCCAGTTATTTAGGTACAGAACTGTAGGCACCCAAATTGGAAATCTCTGCCTTTTAATTCCTCTGCTTGCCAACAAATGCCAGTGACTAAAGAGCAATAAAAAGAAGAATTACAACTCAGTTGAAAGAAAACAGCATGACAGTCATGTAAGAGTGATTCATCACAACTATGGGCCAGATTCTATTCTACTGATTAGACATGTAACTGGACTCAAGTGTGCCTAAGTGGATTTAAGTGGACCTAAGTGAGAGTCTATTCCACCTTAGCTGAGCCCCTGAAACATGGTTAATGCAGGCAGGAGGGTTCTTCTTCTCCTTGCTACTCTCTTAAGACTCATTTTTAAAGGTAAAATATTGTATGTTACAAAAGTAGATTCATTCGTGGATTTTCAGGATTTGATCACTGTGGAACAGAATTGCCCATAAGGCACCTAAGCCCAGAGACACCCAATAAGTAGAACAGAGTTTGGTCCTATATGGTTTAGAAAAACAATGTTTATCCTCAAGTGGGCAACTTGTACTTCAAGATTAACAAGAAATGTCTCCCTAGGTTAACGATTTGAAATGAAAGTAAACAAATGTGCATTTCTACAATAGTTATGCAACAAAGCAAGGTATTATTATTAGATATCTCCCTATACATGCTCACCAAGGTTGAACATATGTATTCTAAACAATATGTATACATGCAAAATATTTATACACACAAAAAAGTTTCTGCATATATAGTATACATGGTATATTTGTATATGCCTAATGTGAAAATGTAATGCCTTCCTTCTATTTGGTCATTACTGAAGGATGGCATTCACCTTTTTTGCTGGCACTATGGATTTTTTTTTTTGTTTCAAATGAAAGCCATAATTGAGAACATGAAAATCTGTGTGTTTTTTCTTCCTTCATTTTTTCTGGCAACTGACCTGTTAAGCCAGCTTACAAATTTCTTATTGACCAGTGGCTTCAGGAAATGAGGAAAACATCTGAATTATTACATACTTCAGAGATACTCACCTGTATTATCATACCAGGGGATATGCAATATATTTTAGTACATATTTTTTCTTATGCAAAATATAGCTGTCTCTGTTTCAAGGCATAGTAAAGAGACAAGATATATCTGCACTGCTGACAATTACTTGTCTGTTCTCTTTTGATGGTATGTTTATTCTATTGCCTCCATGCATGATTAACAGTTTGTGTATCCTTCACATGTAATCAATAGCCATGAAATCTTGTATTAGCTTTAGAGATTAGACATCCCTTGATAATAAATTCCATCGATTTCTGTAGCTCAGCCTAGTTGCACAAATCCCACTACATTTTTTGGAGTTTAAATTAGAAGGAGATATATAGCCTACAACAAGTAGAAATGCTGGGGTGATAATAAGGTGAAACCTCTTTAAACTCATTTCTTTAGATGAGCAAAACCTATCTTGTAAAACATGAATCAGCATGTCAAAAAGAATCATGCAACAACAGTAAAAACAATGCAAAGCGTGTCATAAAACATTATAAAATTCCAAGGAAAACTGCCTGGGACTGTAGTTAATACAGGCATCTAGTAAGAATGAATTGTCTAAAGATATTTGGAAATGACAACATCAGCAGAGAAAAGAAAATGAAATTCTGACTTTTAATTTGAATGTTTGCAGCTGTACCAAAACTGAACAGAAGATTCACGCCTTCTCTTAAAAACATCTGTTTAACCATTGTACACAGGTAGGTAAATATTGAACAGAAAGTATTCACAATATTCCTTTGACTATAAGTTATTACTTTGCTTTGCTATGACTATGATCATTTTTCATTTGTTTCCAGTGAACATTCGTAAAAGTTATTTTTTAGTTTTGTTTGAGGACATATATAGTTCAAAAGCTAAAAATGTTGCAAAAACTGGTGTAAACATTTTTATACATGTAACACATGAGAATTTTCTATATACAACCTGAAATCTACTATTTTTTTCTCCTTATAAAATAAAGTTCTGGTCTTCTAATTAAGGAGCAAAAAGAGACTGCTATTTGACTTGAATGACTAATTACAACACTACAAAAATACTAAATAGTTGAACACAAAATGGAAACAGCCCCAAGAATTTGAAAACTATGAATAAGAACAAAAATAATCATGAGATTATAAGCATATGATTTAGGTAGTCTATAAAATGCAAATCTACCTTGCCTTCTTCATTTAATCATCATAATTGTGTGTAGGGGGGGGTATATTGTTCTTATTTTTTAACTAACCTTCATGTTATGATGTGAACGTACACATCACTGTGCACATACAAACTACTCACTTATAATAATCCAGACCCCTGCTCTGACCTTCTCTCCCACTGGGCAAGGTGCTCTTTGGCCCCAATTGCTTCATTTGGCACGTCAAACTTGAAACTCTCAAACTCTCCACAATGCTGAGCAGGAATTTTTTTTTAAGCTTCTCACATCTATTAACTGTTGTTCCCAGCCAGTGGATTATGTGGCTCTAGTACTGCATGACGGAATGGCAACACCACTGTACTGCATTTCATTCAAGTTCAGCTTCTTTCTTTAAACCTCTTGGATGCCTAGGTACTGCAGGTGGTTGCTACAACATCTTCCAGTGGCCAAAAGGGAAAGATTGCATACAGCTGAGGCAAAACTCCCAAGCAATCTGTTTTATCAAGATATACAATGCAGCAACTAATGCCAAAACTGCATGTCCTATTATATTACTTACGAGTTTCTAATGGATTTGAAAGGGGACATGACTTTACAAGTAGATCAGAATTAGAAAGGACAGATAAATGTCCTTCATCATCTATATACACATAACTCTGTACTCACGCTACAGCAAATTTCAATCTTCACCTTATGGAATTCAGTTCAGCTGATGTTTCTAATGGATCTTATGTCTAAATTATAGATGAACAACATATGTTCCACTATGTCCGGTATCATGTCTCTATCAAGAACTGAGGCTGAAATTCTGACCTACTTTAGAAGCATAATGTGATGAAGAGTAGATAAAAATTATATATATATTTTAAATCCT
The DNA here is from genome assembly GCF_000455745.1 of Alligator sinensis. NCBI lineage: Eukaryota > Metazoa > Chordata > Crocodylia > Alligatoridae > Alligator > Alligator sinensis. The sequence continues at coordinate 703,768 of NW_005842402.1, read as the reverse complement.
CTTATTTTTTTCTTTTTAAAAGCATGAAGTTAAATTTGAAATTAAGATAGCTCTATTAAAGTCTAGCTTACTACTACCTAGTAAAATTATTTAAATAAAAAAAAGAGTAATGTACTCCCCTCTGAAAATTTCATGCTGTTTTTCATTTTAATTAAGGTTTTCTTCAATATAAAATTAAAGGGAGCATCTGTAACTTTGGAGGTCAATTCAAGCTTTATAAATCTACCACAATATCATCATGTACTACATTAATTATTATGTTACTTTATGTTTTTACAATAGAGAAAATGGTGGTATTTACCTTCTTCCAAATGCCATTATATCCAGTTTCTATTGTGTAGAAAGGTTTTCCCTTAATTAGTTTTCTTTTCAGTATAACTACTAGATGCAAAGATACGTTTTCCTTTTTTTCATTTTCTCTAGTTCAATTCAATGTTAAGTACCCGAGTTAAAGCTGAAAAAGTAGGAAACTGTGATTCCCCTTCTGAAATCTGACAAATGAATTTTGAACAAAACCATCAAGAGAGAATGTAACCTAGTAATTCTAAAGTAAATGGGGTTAGATATTCAAATTACTGAGAGACCTAAAGAGGCACATAAATGTTTAGAAGGATATTTTGAAAAACTGGGCATCTAATTCCCATGGATTTCACCCATTAATTTCAATGGAGTTGGGCACAAACTGCTGTAGCATTTGGGAAAAATGTCTTTAAGAAATTTTGAATATCTGGCTCAATGATGAGAAACAATGCAACTAACTAAGGTTAATATATCCTTTGTTTAAGGAATCAGTTATTTAAAACACCAACTACGTGTCTCCTTCTCCTGCCCATGCTGTTTTATTTAACACCACCCACACTCTTTTGTTCATTTTAAAATTACTTCCAATTTCCAGTCAAATGAAACTTGACAAATGGCAAGTTAAAATGATCACCTAGCAAACAAGAAAACTGACATTCATCACTTTCTAACAAAAAATTTAAAATTAAGAATCAGAATAAATGTATAAGTTGTATAACTGCTTATATAAATGTATAAGTGTACAGACCATACTTAATGGAAAGGCTATATTTATTTGCAAATCAGCGCATTTGAATGTTTATAGAAACTAGCATTTCTTTCAAAACAAAAAAGTGCACATGTAAAGCAAGGTTAAAATTAATTCATTAAATCAGGATTTAAATGAGAAGAAAACTCTTTAGATGTTTAGTATCTAGTAAAATTTTGCCTTGTCTTTGTATGTGCTTCCATGATAAAAATAAATACATATACATACACACACACCACCATAACCAAAAGGCTCAGAGTAGCTTACAAAACAAAGAGGGGGGCACGAGTGAGTGGGGATAGTAACAATATCCTCCTGAACATTTATTTCTGTGTATAAAATAGCATCAATACCATTATTGATGCTTAAAAAGACAAAACATTCTTTGTTGTGTAGCCACAGCTAAAATGCTTTGTGTTTCTTATTTTTACTTCTGCAACAATGATTAAAAATTGGTTGGTGCACAAGACTGATGCAATATGACAAAACTGCATTCAAAAGTTGTTCCTGACATATAAGACTAATGTTTTGAATGCTGGTGACAACAAAACACATAGAAGAGGGAAAAAGAAGAGTTAGTATTTGCCAAATGGAAAAATCCTAACTTGGGCAGGGGAACATATTAAAAATATATAATGTAAAAAAATGGTAACCTGAAGACCTACAAAAATTAAATTTGACAGTATCATTTTAAATTGAATGGTGTACTTAAAAATTCATTTAATTTTGTTGTTCCAAGAGTTTATCAGAACATAGAATATAACTGGCTGTTATAAAAGCAAAAAAACCTCTTAATCTCCATATATTTTTAGTGTAGTCGTATAACACAATGATACCATAGTTACAGAGAATTGTCCAGGTTTAGCTTTTTTAAGATCAAAATTGTTTTTTTTTTCCTCTTGAGAGGTAAGGAGATCTAATCATTGGAACTGGAACTGAGCATCAGGAGACCTGCATTCTGAATCTGACTATTGATCAGATGCATCTTTGCATAAATCATAAACCTTATTCGAACATCAAAAAAGGAGGGGATAGCATTATTCTGCAATAGGACATTTATGCTAGAGCCAGGTAAGTACTGTATGTTGCATCCAATATGTACCTTTCTTCCCCAAATCAGCACCCCAAAATTGGGATGCATGTATTAAGCGGGGAATCTGATTTCCTGCCTGGGATAGTCACCCTGCTTTGATCCCCTCTCCACAGTACAGCAGCTGTTGCGTTACTATTCCGGCAGCTGAAGGAATCAACTAACTTAATAGCTTATTGTTCTTCACTTCAGCAGTCTTAATGATTGTCTCTCCTCTTTAAAGATCTTGATATTCCATTAATCAAGCTAACCTTCCTTAAGGCAAGTTAGTTGTCTGCTAACTGCTTCCAGTCCTTCTACTCCTATTTTACAGACTTAGATAGTCCTTAGCTCTTCTGAAAGTCACAAATCTACCCAAGGAGGCCAGTCTTTAGCATTAGCTCAGGTTTCAGATTTAGCTGAACAGTAAACGGAGGGTGAATCAGGTCGTGATTAAGCTCTGTCCTTGCTCTATCCAGCCATAACTCCAGAAAAGTCTTCTCTCTTCATTCTGACTTTCAAAAACAAGGTATGTATTATATTCCAAGGCATGCTGTATAGAAGAGACTATGGTAGCTTCATTTTGGGGGAGAGGAAGGATTGAATAAGCTGACCAATGTGAGAATAACTTTAGTAAATATAAATAGGGTGACCATACATCCCAGTCTGGCTAGGACAGTCCCAGATTCCATAAGCTGGTCCCATCCAGTCTTGGATCAGGGTCTGGAAGGGAGGTGGAGTGGTATGGTGCTCCAGGCAGGTGGGCGGGCAGGCACTATTGCCACTGTGCGTCTCCACAAGGATGGGCAGGCATATAGTTACCCGAAGATGCTGCATCAGAGGCATCTCTGATGTGGCATCTTCAGGTGACTATATGCCTGCCCATCTACCTGCCTGGCACACTATGCTGCTCTACCTCCATACTAGGCTCCAGCCTGGGTCTTTTGACCAACCAGTTGTGGCCAGCCTATAAAATCTGGGGCTGTTCTGGTCAAACCAGGACATATGGTCACCTTAAGTATAAAGCAGACTTTTAAAATTGGGAGATTTTAATAAACAGTGCTTGTTCCAGGAACCCTCTCCCCCCTCAAAAAACCCCCAAATTAATGCTGAATATCTGCTTTCTATTTTGAGTTAGATTTAACTGTGATAAGTCACAAGTCACATGCTATTAGTTCTTTTCTCAATACCTTTATAGCCAAGAGTGTTGGCAGAAGCCATTCTGGGAACTGGAATATGGTTCTACAAAAATCTCTCTGGATAGGAGACATCTTTACTCATAGTGAAGATAGGTTTTACAGTATCAGAGCCCTGGGCTAGGGACAGACATAACACACAAACCAGTTCAAGTTATCAGAAACTGGTTTAAATCTGTAACAGAGCAGTTGTTTAGTGCACATGAACCAGTTTGAAAATGGCTGAAATTGGTTTGAGATAAACCTTGTTGAATGTAGTATCAAACTTAACTGAGTTGGGTCAAACTGGTTTATGCAATGTCTGTCCCAGATGCCTTGCTGGTTTAAGATGAACCAGACTCCCCCAGCATCCTGGCATGCTCTCTGGGCTGGGCAGGGCTCTCTGCTCCACAGCAGAGCTGGCCCCTCCCCTCTGCTCCCTGGCTACAGCTCTGGCAGAGACTACAGGCATCTACCTGGCTTCTGCTCCCCCACTCCCCTCTAAGCTGGGATGTCGTTGTCCTCTCTGCCTTGCACAGACACCTCTCAGCATTAGCTAGCAGACCACATGTTGGCTACATTCCGTGCTGTAGCAGACAGGACAAAGGCAGAATCAACATGTAGCTGGTAATGTCCCTGTGTTGTTTTCTTAATGGGGTGATAAACACCGAGCTAGGGTTAATAAACCCTGTTATCAATTCTCTGCTGTGCTGCTCAAGAGGAGGGGGAACCCCTCCCTAATAAGAGTGTCCTGCCAGGGCCTGGCCAAGCCCCCTGCCCTCAGCTCAGCACTCTAGAAGGGAAAGGAGGGTTGTTCTAGTGCCCCCTGGCTTCTAGCCTGAGCCACTGCAGACATGTGTCTGCATTTTTTTAGTCCAGAGGGGATGTCTGTGTGATTACAAACTGGCTTAGCCTAGCCAGGTTAGACTAACCTGTAAAGATTGAATCAATTCAGGCTCAGGCTTTTTGAATGTCTGTCCCTAGCTTTAAAGCCCCCAGCAACCAGTGTGAAATGGGCCTCTTGCTAGGGAGATTTCAGGACTCAAAAATACACTCGCTCACAAAATGGAGACAGGGATTTCTATATAATGTAATATAGATGTAACGATTTTTTTAGTGAATAAATATGTATCTATCTAAAGTACTGTAGCACATTATTGCAGTTTTCCTCTAAATGAGCTAGACTTTCAGAAGGCCACTTTTTTGCTTATGTAAGAAGTGAAAATATAAAAATAACTAATCTTCATGTTCTGTTACTTACTCCAAATGTTTCTATTCTATTCCATGATTCTGAAGCGCACAAATGCTTTTAAAAAAGGATTCAAGAAGATTGTCAATCTGACAGCCAGATAGAAGGTGAGATCAACAGTAATACATTCAGCAAAAATAGGCTGTAAACTCAGCAAATTACTGGAAGCAGCATAAGGAAAACAATCTTAGGTGCCGCTGAATCCTAGTTATTCTCATTTAAAATGAGATGTTTTGTATAAAAAGTGATTAATTCATGAGCAATTGATCTTGCTTTAAACTGAAATATAGAACAGATGGTGTCATTAAATGCAAAACCAACAAACTTCGTTTTCATTCACATGCAGACCTAAAGGATTAGTTCTTTAATTGCAACAGGAGTCACCGCTGTTTACCATGTGCTTACTTATTCTAGACACTACTGTTCTAGCTGCCAATCATGCTCCACAATTTTACCCTATTTTGCCTTTTTTTAAAGTATATTATATCAGTACAGTTGTCTTGGCTGCACATTTATAACAACTACTGCTCATGTGATAGTCAGACCAGCACTATTGTAGCAGTACTCTGAGAGGATGTCAATCATGCTTGTTGAGTAAGTGGAGCATTAAATTTTTTTTTGTGTCTTATGTTGTACATGTTGAATCACTGTCACTATACAATCACAACAGAATACAAAAGAGAAAAACAGCCAATTAGTCAAGGCAAGGCCACATAGGCTCACACAATACAGTTTGGAAGTGTGGGTTAATCGCTGGACACCAGCATTATGTTGCATGTGAACAGATTTACCGTTTGAGCATAATAAAAGGCTAAGGATAAAAAGGAAAATGTTTTCCTTCCCTGATTACTCCTGAAAGACTTCAAAACTCTGCTGAGTGTCCATAAAAAAATTTAGCAACTTTTTTTTTTTTTAATTTTCTGCTAAATGTTAACCTTCAGGAGAATGGCACAAAGCTATGCATACATACCTCCAGCTCCCTTACCTGCTCTCCCTTTAAAGCAACTGGCTTCTTTATGAGGAACTGTAACAATCAACCATACTAAAGACTTCCTTTGAGTAGAAAAGAAACATCAGAGAGCCTTTTGAGAGCTCCACCCCAGTAAACCATGGCATTTTAGACAGATCATACAAAACATTTTTTCTTCTGTCTCTAGAGTCATACAGCATTACCTCACTGTGAACAGAGCTGGACCAAAGGTATTTGGGACAGTTTAACTGATCTGCAGATTGATTCCAACAGGCATGACTCTTCCTTGTTCAAAATCCAAATCTGCCTTACCGCTTAATGGAATTAAATTAATAGAGGGGCAAGTATTTTTGTGGGTGATAAGTTTTATTGGACCAACAACACGGTTGGGATAGAGTTAGACAAGATTTCATATGCAGCACATTCTTCCTCAGACCTGATAAAGAATGCATTGCATTTAAAAACTTGGCTATTCCTCTCATATTTCCTGGACCATCACAGTTATAGTACCACTTCAAAACTACCAATCAAATTAACAGTATTTCAAGGAGCCCTAGGCACAGATATTTACAGGAGAAAGTCAATGACTGATGTTTCATCTCTCTCCCTGCTTGTCACTACCCGCTTTTGTCTTTTAAGTTTATGGAAGGGATATATCAGAGTTTTGCACTCCATATACAAACTCATGTTTCAGGAGTTATGCTAACTATTAGGCCTATCAAGACAAGACCTTCAGGGGCAAATTATGCTATATCTACCTTCCTGTGGGGTTTTCTGTACCTTCCTTGAAGCATCTGCTGCTGGTCACTGTTGGAGACAGTGCTGAAATATATGGACCACAGGGCCCAATCCGATATTTCAGTTCCAGAGGTTCGGGCCAATGGTTTCAAGACTCAGACATGTATGGCTTAGTACCTTAAACAAATGCTTACATTTCTCAGCCGTACTTCCTACCCACGACTCTTCAAGTCAACATGAAATGGGGATGTTCAGCACCTTTGATTCACACTTAGATACCCAAAGTTCTGAACCAGATGAATGCCAAAGGTCACAGGCTGAAAAAATGTCACTTTAAAATACTTCAAAAGGTCTGGGAGAATTGCTGCTCATGCAGGTATAACGTAACTGTGATGCAGCTGCTGGAGGGCTGGCTGAAGCCCAAAGCAGCCACATGAGAACGTGTCCCAGGAGGGCTCTTTCCATGAAGTTGGATTGGGCACTAGCTGGGCCAACACCACATGTTGGACAGGGCCCATGGATGGGATCCAGCAGCCCACAGACAGACCTGGGACTGCTCATCCAGCCCATGGGCTGAAAGCCCACTGCACTAGATAATCAACAGGCATGCTGGCTCAGCCTCAGGTATCAGCTGGATAGGGAACTTGAGCTTTTCAAGAATACACATTTCATATTTTCAAGCTTTTCTGGGCAACAATGAGTGTTAAAAACTATTCTTTTCCCATCCACAAAAATTGAAAATCTCAGCTAAATCACATGCTCAGTAGCTCTGACTTTATGAAAGGAACCAGATTACAGCACTCTTGATAAACACTGTTCAATGTGTAGAAACTTTACTACCTGAAGCCATGAACCTTCATGGAATCTCCTCCAAAAATAAATTGTCCAGCATTATTGTTTTCCAAAGGTTGTGTGCAAAAGGACAGTGAACAGTCAGCAATGTTTAGAAAAGAGGTTTCTAAGCTTTCAACCCTAGTAATCAGTAAGCTTTGTTTGCATTCAAAAATGTTTCTTTGTTTGGAATAAAAAAAGCTAAAATGTGTCTTTGCCTTTCAGTGAAAATTAACGATTTTTCTTATACGTGTCCAGTGTCCTCTGAATTAGGGAAACTTCTCAGCTTCAGGCTTTGTAGTTTCAAACTCTATTAGTCTCCCGAAGGTTGATTTTGGAAATAGGCAGCAACCAGCCATTATGACTACTAAGGTAGAAGACCAGGAGTCTAAAACAGGGGTGCTCAACCCCTGATCCACAGGTGAAATCCAGCCTGTGAAGCCATGGCATCCCATTCACAGGCTCCCTGTGGGTCAGAGAAATTTGAGAATGGCGGAGCAATGGCAATTAACACTGCTGACTCCTTTCTTCCTGCCAAATTTTGAAGTCCCCACACAACCAATCCAGCTGTGTGCAAACATGGCACTGACCATGCGACCCATGGAATGAAAAGGCTCAGCACTGCTGACCTAATGCAGTCTTAAAAACCTAAAAAATCCGGTGCCATTATGCAAGACAAAATCAAAGCAGCCATTTCCGTGTTTTCTTCCATGCTTTCCCCACTATCTAGGGGATGTCCCCCTATCTAGGGGATGAACTGATTTGCAAAGACATTACTTTCTCCGTTTCTAAATCTCTGCTGAAGATGCCCCTCTGGAACATCTTTAACACTTCAAGCTGGCAGTCACATATTTTTAATTTACTAAGCATTCACTTAGGCAAAATGAAATGGTCAAATCCTGGATGAGAAAGTCCACAAGTTGTGGGGAGGAGCCGTTGGGGGGGGTGGGGGGGGGGGAATCAAAAAAAAAAATCAAGGCACCTGAATATTGGAGGGAGGACAGAAGGGGAATTTTCCACAAACAAATACATAACTAACAAGAGGTGTGACAATTCTTCCTCTGCTCTGATGTTTTACTCCTTGCTTCTTCTGACATCTGCCTTTGTCTTGCTAGATTGAATGAACTGTAGGACCTTGAAAGCACTTAGCCCACTTTGGGACAACTGCAATTTAAATAATAAGTATTCCTTTTGTTAGTGATCAAGTAATACCTGTGCATCACTGTAACAGACTGCCTTATGTTTGTACAAATTTGTATCAAATTGTGACCTCTCCTGACACTAACTACCAATTTTGAAGAATGTGACTTATGTGTATGTATCTATAATTGACTAGAGAAGTTAAGGACAGCCTTAAGGGGACTTATTATAATGAGGTGCATCTTGCTAAAAAAACAACCCAAAAACTAACAACAGAGACTATTTTCCCAGTCAGAGAACAAGGTTTGCTACTAAGATTGAATGGGATGTCATAAAATTTTCTCTAGTTTAGACTCCAGAAACTGGAGCTTCACAGTTAATCAACTGACTGAGTTTCTAAAGCTGGTTAGTCTGTCAGAGGGAAGAAGTTTAAGGAAAGGTTCTGACAAGCTGTACCCCCTCTCTGTAAATAGTCTAAAAAACAAAGAGTTTTGGATTTAACTGAACCAGTGTAAAAATCCAGGAGTTTACACGATCTTACATGCCTAGTTATAACAATTGGCATTTAGCAGTTGAGGAGTGCAGGTAATCAAGCCAAAAGATGCCAGATTGTGTTGACAACAACATGATATGGACTACTTGCAAAGGTATGAAAAGTTGTAAAACATCTGTTACTCTCATCTGCCACTTAAGCATGGAAATAGTTCAGTGCTCTTAGAAATCTCTCTCATTTCCTTAATGTTCCAAGAAAAGAGGTAGGAGATGAGAAATCACTTTAATTATCCTGCTAGAAAAATAAAAACAAATGACAGAGCTGTAGCTATGTTTACAATAACATTACTTTTTAGTACAGTACAAGCCATTCAAGATACCCATGTGTAAAGTGGGCAGCCATTCAAATCAGGCAAGTGGAACTAACCATTTCCCAAATCTTACTAAGTTAAAAGACATTGCTTTTAACTGTGCTGACTAACCTTTGCAAGATCAGCCTGCTCTTAGCTGTTTACATCTCATTAAGGCTCATTACCTTGTTACTCAGAGTGTCTTGCCCCTAATATCAACCTTGAAGATGACCAGGCCCTAATCACTTAAGGGTTGCTAATAGTACAGCAATGACAGCAGCTGAGATGGGCAAGAAGGATTAGCTGCCTGCTCTTCATGTCAGGCAATTTTCTGGTTGCCAAGCTAGTGTGCTATATTGAGGCTGCTACACGCACTGCATAACTGATGATATTCTAGCATTATGCAGCCTGCATTAGCACTGGAGTACTTTTTTCAAATAATTCATTTGGAGTGTTTATGGGATTTCATAATGTGCCTCCTTTGGGGTCAGACCAATAACTGAGTCAAATGCTAATTCCTGAAGTAGTTATAATTTTTCATACTTGCACCATTTTCTTCATGATTTATTCTAATGGTTAATAGTCTTATAGGCAGGGATCCTGGTTTTCTCTGATAAAAATTGCAAATTCTCTGACTAAAACTCCAAAATCTATGATTAAAATGAAATGCCACTATACATATATATACACACATATATACACACATAGATAGATAGATAGATATTAATTGAACACAATGTTTTATTGATATTTTTACAATTTTAAAGCAATTTGGAAGCCTACCAGTGCTTCAATCACTACAGGAAAATAAATTCTAAGTACCTATAAATGTTGGTATTTGATTTTGGGGTTGTTTTTTTTTATCATGGAAAAATCAGAGCTCCCCCTGGCCCCTTTGATTACCTGGATGCAGGTCGAGGCCCCTCACTCCCTACTCACAGCCCCCTAGCTCTGCTGGTGCCCCTCACACCCCACCCACAGCCCCCTATAACCCCCAGCCTTGCTGAAGGAGGCCCTCTGCTGCCAGGGGTACATGGCCAGGGACTCAGGTCCACAAACCCCTGCCCCCCAGCAGCAGAACTCGAGCCCTGGCTGCTGCCACTTGGAGGCGGCAGCTGCTGCAGGGTAGCAGAGCGTGGCTCCCCACCACCATGGGCAGTATGGCTGGAGCAGAGCCTGTAGGGGATGCTGGCTGCCCACTGTGGGCTCGGGCTGCCCACCCTGCTGTCCTCCCATGGGGCCTCTGTGGGGCAGTGGCTGGGACCCAGCATGGCAGGGCAGAGCGGGGCTGAACAGGGAAGCTTGTTGCTGCTGCAAGCTCTGTGCCATGCTAGCAAGGCATCCCCTACCCGCCCAGCAGAAGCAAGTGTTACAACTACACACCACCACTCCCAGTGCTGCCAGGTGGGTGGGGCCGCTTTGTCAGGGTGGCATGGGGCTCACAGTAGCAAGGAGCTTCCTTGCCCGGACCTGTTCTGCCCTGCCACGACAGGTCTCACCTGCTGGGATGCGGAGGCCCTGGGAGAGGGCAGCTGTGTGGGGAGCCCAAGCCCACAGTGGGCAACCTGTCCCCACCCCACAAGCTGCCTGTGGCCCCATCCCACTCCCCACTGGGGCCCTGCAGTCATATATTTTGGCCCCAGGCCTCAAGACCCACACACCACCTGGCTGGGCAGCAGCCCCAGCCCTGCCCTGCCCAACTTGCTCCCTCTCTCCTTCCCTATGGGGACCTCAATCCCTACTCCTCCCCATGCCAGACTTACCCACAGGAGCTGCTCTCCAGGCTGCCTGGCAGCCATGTGCATGTTGTCTGGTTCATTGAACCATATTATCAACTGTGGTATAAGAAAGTGGGTTGTGTTGTCTCCCCATATAAACAAACATCAAAAAGAAGTCACATTGGAGTGCAAAAAGCAAATCAAGCCATTTTCTCTTAAAGATTAGTATGTTTGTGAAAGACACACAAACCTCCCCAAGGACACCCTGAATTAAAGCGGTAGGCCAAACAAAGATAGCTCTATGAAACCTAATCCCCCTGCCCCTTTAAATACTTCTGCTGTTTCTGACCAAGAAAGTTACACCTAGTATTTCAGAAGGGGTTTTGTTTCTCATTGCAAAATTAGATACCTCAAATATTTAAACAAGTATCAACACAGAGCTAAACTGGAAGCAGGAGGAGTACAACCCAGACTCCCTCTGCTAGTGTTTATAGCAGCCTCACCCTGGCTCTCCTCAAACTACTCACTAATGTCTGGCATCATTTCATTAAGTGTTTAGGAGACAAAAGCATGCAAGAAGTTTAAATGAGAATTATAATCAGAAAAAACATTTTTTAAAAGGCAGCCAGTAAGAGCAGCACTGCCTTTAATGCTTCCCACCAATATCAGGATAGTTTAGGCTTGGATAGCTTTAGGCCTGTGCTGGGTTGCTACCTCATGCTCCTCTCTCCTTTTACAAATGATTAACATACATCAATGAACAATCTGTTCAGTGGATTTCTTTTTATTCATAGTGTTAGAACGTTAAGTAACCATTAACCAAAATCAAACAATCCCCATGACATTTTAAAGCATTTTATGTAGGGATTTAAAAAAATGGTAGTGTTAGAGTGATGTTGTTGTAGTCATGATGGTCAGACCTGAGGAAGAATGCTTTGCATTTAAAATCTTGTTTAACTTTATCTCACCCATGCAGTTGGTCCAATAAAACAGATCACCCCCAAAACTCCTTGCCTTTCTCAAAAGAGGTCAACTAATTTAGGATCACAGAAAATATCTTCTCCTCAATTTGATACCAGAGTAGATGAGCTGGCACTGGCTATTAACTCTCAAGCCAAGAAGTCTTCATTCATTTTAAATGTAACATATATCTGTACCACATTTCATAAATATATTGGGCGTGACTTTTTAAATGCTGTTTTTAAACAACTTATGTTCAGTCTAGCATGTAGCATACAAAAGATGATTTCTTTATGTAAACTGAAAGAAATGTGGAAAGCAAGTAGTTATAGGGATCATACTTTTTAATAACATGCTCGAAGCATTCCACAATCCCTACAAAGAAATTTTATGAGCTAAAAGGTTATAGTGAATTCATAACCAAATGTACAAGGCTATCAAACTATTTTGCTTTACCTTCCCTACTTTGAACTTCATTTGTATATGTATTGATAATCACCTAAACTTATTAGTCTTCTCTTATTCTCCTGAACTTTCTTAGCTTTTACTAAACAAAGTAATTTTGTCAGCAGCAAATTTAGCTAACTTGCTTTCTCATGATCTCCTTTCGATAACTAATCTATTCAACACCTTATAATTCTTCAACCTTATAATCTATTCAACACCTTATGATTCTTTTCCAGGACCAACCATTAGCCAGTCCAAGGATTAGCTATTTATGCTAACCATTTTCAAATCCATGACAAAACTCTCTCTCTCATCTCATAGTGTGCAGGCAGCTGTAAAACTTGAACTCTTCCAAGAATGTCACTGATTGGAAACTGGTTTACAATTGTTTTGGGTCAGACATATCCACACATACGCTGTGAGGGGTTCGGAGGGCAGCTCTCTGCTGCTTTTGAAGAGCTGGTAAATGTCCTTTGATTGGTGGCAATGGAGTCCTTGGGCAGCCCTCAAATACAAAGAAGCAGGAGTCCAGTCAGCTCTCTCCTTGCCTGTCCCCCAGCCACCTCCCATTCCAAATAAACCTGAAGATACATCGAACTCTGGTCAATGGCTACTAAGAACTCCTACACACATGCAGGGAGCCTGCTCTGATGCGCTGTAATTCCAGCATGTTGATTAATCGAGTCTGCTGGAACATGGAAATGAATGCACTCCAGCAGCCTCCAGTGTCACATGCATCAGTGCCCCCACACTGAAAAATGGTGGTGGGGTGCTTTAAACTAAAACTCATTTGATGGGCTTTAGCTCAAAGTGCCCCGTCACCATTTTCCAGCATGGGAAGGCTGATACACAAGATGCTCTGGGTGCTTTTAATTAGCGTGGCTCTTGGAGATGCGTTAATTAAAGTGCTCCCGCCCCCCCGCCATGCCTCCCAGAGCATGGCTATAAATGCCTTAACAGAAGCAAACTGACAGGTTCTTTATAAGTGGCTCAGACTTTGCTGTAAATGCAGTGTCCCTAGAACCAGGGACACTGCACTCAAATGCAGGAAATGGAGGTTGGGGCAGTAAAGTTCCTGTTGCATACCAGAGCAACCAGTTGTCATGCAGGGTTTGGGGTGCAGAAGGGTGAGGGAGCAGTGCAGGAGGCCCAAAGCACCAGCCACAAATTAGCCTAGAAAGCTTGGGGGTCTGAATATAGCACTGAACTGGTTCCCAGAGAATTGGTTCAAAATAATACCCCTCAGCCTGGCACTAGACATGCCCCCAGCACTGGTCTGCATGGCCTTGTGGCCGGGGGGGGGGGCGGGACTTGCAGGGTCTTCCCCCCATGCCATGCAGAACCCAGCTGGAGTGCATTCTCCACCTGCCCATCACCTCTTAAAGAGGCCAGGGGCTGGCAAGTGGGTGGGGCTAGGGCTTTCCCAGCCCAGCAAAGTCCCTCCCAGGGACTTCCCTCCTCTGTCTTTCAGACCCCTGCTGTGTGGGGGCTGGTGCCAAATGGAGGGGCGTGCGTTTCTGCCCCTGCCTCTCAAAGAGGCTACAAGTGGGTGGGGCTAGGGCTTTCCTAGCCAGGCCTGCTGGGCTGTGGGAAAGGGGAAAGCCTCCCACAGGGGCTCCCCCCTGAGCCTTGCAGATCTCTGCTGTGGTAGGGGACTGGTGCCAGGCCAGGGATGAATGCATTTCCCCTCTCCCTGCCTCTAAGAAAGGGAAGCAACTGATAAGGGGGCAGGGCTGGATCTTTTGCACCTCAGGGGCTCAGTGTGGGGGAAGCCCTTCATGCGGGGGTGGGGGGGTTGCCCCCCCAAGCTGTGCAGGGCCTGGGGGTCTGTTCTCTCATGCCCCCATCCTGCCAGGCTGACAGGCACAGACAGGATTCAGGCTTTACTCAGCTCTGTGACAGCTGGGGGTGGGGCCAGCTCTGCTCCACCAGCACAGAGAGTACAGCCCAGGGCTGAAAAGCATCTTGGGATGCTGGGGGATTGAGATAGCTTGAGTTGGGAGGGGTCTGGGACACAAGTTCAATAGACTGATTTAACCTAAATCAGTTAAATATGATACTACATCCAACTTTGACGTGAATCAAACATGACCAAGCCCAGAATCAGTGTCTTACAGCTGCCCCCATGATGGGCTCTGCTCTGGCCATGCTGCCCATGGGGGAGAGGGATCCAGGCTCCTTGCTCAGGCCATAGCAGCCTCCCATAGCCAGGAGCCAGGGCTTAGGCACTGCTGCTGGGGGGTCCCTCTGGCAGGGCTGGGGGGGCAGGGGTCTCTGGTTGTGGGGTGAGGGGCACCAGCAGGGCCAGGGGGCTGTGGGTGGACAGTGAGAAGCACTGGCAGGGCCAGGAGGCTGGGGTGGGGAGCAAGGGGCACCAGCAGGGCCAGAGGGCTGTGGCTGGGGCGTGAGGGGCACTGGCAGTACCAAGGGGCTGCGGGTGGGAAGTGATGGGTACCAGCAGGGCTGCGGGGCTGTAGCTTGGGAGCGAGAGGCCTGGACCCGAGTCCTGGTGAGCAAAGGAAGCAGGGGGAGCTCTGATTTTCCATGATAAAAAACCCCCAAAACAAATACCGAAATGTATAGGTACTTAGAATTTATTTTACTATAGTGATTGAAGCACTGGGGTAGGCTTCCAAATTGCTTTAAAATTGTAAATATATCAATAAAGCATTGTGTTCAATTGACTCCTACATATATAACAGCATTTCATTTTAATTGCGGGTTTTGGGTTTTTTATCAGAGAATTTGTGATTTTTTTTTAATCAGGGAATACCAGGATCCCTGATTATCAAGTTTCCTGAAGGACATTATGTAAACTGTTGGCTACATACAACACTGACGTCATATACAAGCACTGCATATTTAGTTCCTTCCAAAGGTGTACCATCCACAGGGGACTCAGTGCATACATGGAAGAGAAGCATTGAAATTATATTTTTCAAACACACAGTCAGAATAAGTTAATACTTTGCCAAATGGTAGAAGTGGGAGGAAAAAGAGAATGTTTTGACAGGGGAAAATAAAAGAATTTGTTCATAAGTGGCAGTAGTTAAAACGTTTTTTTAAGAAGATGTACAGCACACTTGTTGCTAATGTAAATTAAATAATCTTAATGTAAAATTCATTCATTCCCTTGCTAGTATGGCAATTAGTCAATCATTACTGATATCCTAATACTTTAATTTGAAAACAGAATGTGTAGTCTCTTGTTTCCTGCAATGAGTGGTAGCCCAATTTTAATTCTGGCTACTGGCTAACTAAAACAAAAAGGCAGGTAAACAGACTCCTATTTTGTACTGTAAGTAGTCTTAGTTGCATGCTGGTTTCTTTAATATAGTTTTCAAAGCCAAAAACTAACATTTCTTCATTTGATTTGCATTCAGTATTTCATATGCAACACCCTACACCAGGGGTTTTTGATCTTTTTGGATCAGTGTACCCCCGGTGGTCAGACGCGGAGCAGTGTACCACCGCGCCCCCGCCATCCACCTTCGTGTACTCACTAGGGACTTCTCAAGTACCCCTGGTTGACAACCCATGTCCTAACACCATGTACCATCCTTTAGCAATATAAAAAGATGAAGATATTCTACTTACAATACTCAAGGCTATAGGAATCATAACTGAAATACATTTCCCTGGTATATCTAATCACTAGAACAAAGTAAGGTTTTAGCTATGATTTCTTTGAGAGACCATTACAAAACTTAAAACTGTATGGTATGTACCAATGGCCATATTTAATACCAGCCAAAGGAATAGAATTGATGGTAACAGCATATAAAAGAAAAATTGAACAATTTTAATTCATCTAGAAATGATCTAAGTTTCTTACTCAACACTCTAAAGATGAAAAATTTAAGATAGAAAAGCATGGTCTTTTCCAAATTATTTTAATGCCCCTCTTCCCAAATTAACTTTTTTTTTTGGTTCTCCACATCTCTTCCCATACAATTTCCCTAGTCCTTTATTGCATTTTGCCACAGAATAAAATAAACAGATAACAAATCAAGAGGCTTCCTTGCTCTACTTTGGTGGTGATGTATGGTGTGCGTGTGTGTGGGGGGGAGGGGGAATTGGAGAAGAGAGGGTGCTATAATTTTCCTCATTTATGCAACTAGAAAATTTTAAATGTGGCAAAATAAAAAACAAACTCTGTAAAAACAAAGTTTATAAGTAAAATAGCACCAAAAAACTGACAACAGCTAAAAAAAAAAAAAAAGGTATGTTCACAAGAGTCTTTCATTTGTACAATACTGCATAACAAACCATTTCTGTATACATTGTCTCTGTTTATTGGGATTCATTTCTGTGCTCAGTAATGTATTAGAATAAAAGTGAAATATTAATTAAAAATAATCATTAAATCTTTTAATGCAAGAAATGCACTATTCAGATTCCTGAAGCACTGCCCTTAATTATGCCACTTGAATTTAGGTTTTTCAAAACTCAAAAATATGTAGTCAGGTATTGGGGGGGGGGGGATGAAATAATCACCTGTCAATGCAATATTTGGAGAAAAAGTCTTACCCAGAGATTGTAACGCACCCAGTCCCTAACTTCCCTGATATAAGGTTTGTTTTGCTTTCAGTTGTCACTTCCTAAATCGCTCAAACAAACTACTGTAAAATAAAAACCTCCATATATGATATGCCAAAGAGCTGTTTCAATTCTTCTTGCATAATCTTGACAGTTTCTTGAGATATTGTCGACCTTTATCCATTTGCTAGGATTTTGCATAACAAGAATAATATATGTGACATTTTTCCTACAAGACAAATCATGAGAGGTAAACATTTTAATGATTAGGATGAATCCATTATACAAGTTCCCTTATTCAAGCACCTATTAAGATGAGCATGGCTACCCACTGTATCCAAGTAATCTATTCAACACAAAGAATAGCGTGAGAGCCAGAAGCAGAAATTATTAAAAATAACACACTGTATAGGCTCTTCAAATTTATATAAGCTTGATTTTACACTACACAAATATTTGGCAAATGTACATTGCAGAAGTGAGCGGATAGTGCCTAACTAAAATGTTTGTAAAATTTCCCAACCCATTGCAAATTTAAAATACCAATCAAAAAATTATATACTCTTACCATAGCTTCACTCTGTCATACCTAATGATAATCCAGAAACACCTTATTTCATAAGGTTGGCAGATAATCCTGATTTTGCTCACAAACACATTTAAATAAAACTATTCCATTTATGAACTGAAAACTGGCATTAGACAGAGTTGTCTAGAGTGTGCGGATTTACTGCTGGCAAAGAATGTTCCCCATGCAAAAGTGCAGCAACATTAAAAGGTTTTAAAATTGTAGTTGTGAACTTGAAATCATTCTCACATATTATTAGCATCTTCAACTGTATTGCGAGACCACCTAAAAGCTCATCATACCTTGTGCAGCCCACGGACCACGTGCTCAACCATTTTAGGGTTGTCAGCTGGACAGCCCTGGTGTAAAAAATCAGGTAATCCAATGGCAATGTTAACTCATGTTGCATTATATAGTCCTTTTTTCGATCTTATTTCTGAGGTAAAACTCCTATTAGTTACTTGCAAACAGTACTTGAAGGTTGCACTATTTCATTTCAGTTTGCTCCAGATAAGTATACAATCTAATACTGCATAGACTGTGAACATTTATACCATAAAATAAAGAATGTGTAACACAGCCAAGTCATTGCTTCAATAAAATCATTACTTATGCAACTTTACACTTTTGATGGTTTTGATTATGCAATATTAACAATGCTTTTCTATTTTTCTGTTTATTATAGACCCTTAATCACAGGCTTATTGCCATGCTATCCATTTTGTACCTGTGTTTTCTGCTATTTTCATGACTAAGTGAATTCATGGATATAACAGTGACACCACTATCAAATGATACCACTATCAATTGTTCCAATACAACTGCTAATTCTACTAATCCTGCTCCTATAGCAGCATAAGGCTGTGGACGGCTGTTACATTTGTAGCATTATATATGGTTTTGTAGCACTACAAAAACCAAATGTGCAGTTGTTTAAGTTGTCTGAGGTGCAAAAGAAGAAACTGGGACAAAATGTTGCTTCTTTCACACAATTATGAGAGGTGCTACAAAGCATGCCTCAATCCTCCAGAACCCCAGAATGCATTGCGTTCTACTCCCCTCCCCTCCCCCCATGGCTTACCTCCACCTGGCTCTATGGTTCTCATCAAACTCTGCTGTCCCAGGGAGGGGGAGCTGAGCTCACATGTCACCATGCTCACTTGCTGCTTAGTGCAAAGGCATGCCAAGGTCCTGGGCACTGCTTCAGGGCTGCACCAAAACATTGTCTGTTCTATACCAACCCTTTCTGCCTCAGCCTCCAGGTGGACATAGGCAGAGAAACAATCATCTCATCAATGCTGACTTCTTCATGAAACATTCATTACAGAATGAAGCAATTCACATTGCTGTCTTTCTCTGTGAATAATGATACAACCTTTCCCAATCTCCACAGAACTCACTTTCCAGCCATTCCCATACTGTCCAATTTGGAGTTAAATCTGGTGACTGTTTGTCCAATTTTCTAAACTGAATCACACTGGTAGCTTCGCTTCAATCCATTCCTCCTCCACCATCCAAAAACACAGCATGAATCTGCCTTGTAAAACTTCTCATCATCCCACATAACTATCTATTCTTGTGGCTTTGGCATTTCTTGCATTATCTATGAACTCAGCAAGGGAACCAAGCAAGAACTCATGAATGGTTTTCTTCATGTGCGGGTACTTGAAGATCAGATGACCCTGGTTCAGGCCATGGCTGGGGCAAAAGGAACAGTCAGCACCTCTACTGAAGCTGAGTCACCAGCAAAAGCATGCAGGATATTGTCTGCCAAGGGCAAGACCTCAGGTGGTTCTTTTAGCAGGTGGAGGTGAGAACAGCTGAGGGCAGGTGTTTCCTGTGGCACTGTACAATTAAGTGAGGCCTAGGGACCTCAACTGTAAGGGTTGTAAGCTTGCAGGTTTGGTCAGCAGTGAAGTCCAGTGCACTTCACCAGAAAAGTCTCTATGAGGTCACCAGCTTCCTCCCCACTGCTGCCAACTTTCTGCTGTATGGACAGGCACACCTCCTGCACTGCCTCTCCTGCTGTAGATTTGCCCATGCCAAAATGGTTGGAGGTGGACTGGAGGTTGTTGGGAGTTGGGAGATTCCAGATGGTGATGATCACACATTTCTCCACAGTAAGGGGTGCCCTTATGTCAATACCCTGCTACTGAAGGGTGGGTGCCTTTATGAAGGTAGATTGACACAACCTGAAGTTCTGCTGCCACTGCTTGTTGTTCCAGGTTCTCAGGACAATGAGATTGTTTTGCATGGACAGAATTGCTGTTGCAGTTTGCAAATGGTTCCAAAGCATCCCAGCCTCTATGATATCCATTATAGTGTCATCTTCGTTGACCACATAGCTGTTGGCAGACATGTACAGGGAGCAGAGCTCAAGAATGTGTGTCCCCATGGCCCAGCAGTGGGGTACAGCAGGGATCACCCCCCTCCCTCCCGCCCAGCCTGGTAGGAGCCAGTGAGTGTGGGGCTTTTTTTTTTTTTTTTTTAAAGAGCTGGGACACTGGGGCCAGGTGGAGCAGCCATTGATGGGGCTGGAAGAGTGGGCGGGCACCTGGGGACACTCAGGGGAGCTGGGGGAGCAGGCAGGGAATGGAGCCTGGAGGGGTCCCCCCATGGACTCCTCCCAACTTCCTCCAGCCCCTACTTACCTGCATGGAGTCTGGGTTCAGCTCCCTGTGGTGGCGAGTGGGGACTGCCTGAGTCTCTGAATCTCTCTGAAGCTCTCCAAATCTTTTCCAAAATTGATTTGGAGAGCTTCGACTTGATTTGGACCTTTTTATTGGTCTCCCAATTTGATTTGGATTTGGAGATTTGGCCGCTGAATCTTCTCCGAATCGAATCAGCACCCGAAGCTTCACACAGCCCTAATAACTAGGCTTATTGAAAGGCCTGTGCATTTTCTTAGTGCTACAGAACAAGGAGATCCACACCTTAAGTGGAGTGAGACTCTTGTAATTTTAACCCTTTTTTATGCGTTAAAGTTACATTGATTTAGCTAATT
>NW_005842402.1:678322-683448 GCF_000455745.1 Alligator sinensis | reverse complement strand
TGTGAGGAAGTAACTTCTCTCCTTTGGGAAACAGCTTAAAATGAGATCTGTCTAGTTTATTTATGATTAAATTCCCCTGAAAGCTACTCTTTTCATCCTCATCACTGGACAGTATTAACAAGCATATGAAGAGGTTACAGCACTCAGGCCTATTATTGACTCTTGTTTCTCTTCCATCTGCAGCAAAATATGATGTTCTGCACTACTATGTAAAATTTAAAAACCTAATAATGTGCAATTTACTCCTTTATGCATGTAAAAAAGTAGCTGTAGTAGTAGTAGTAATTTTGACAATGTCAAAGGGACTTTTCATGCCAGTTCTCTCTTCCTCCCTAAATGACTGCCTATTTGGAACTGGTACCTTTTAACTGTCAAATGAATTTTAAATACCTTGTAATGCTCAGTGTTTTTTTTTTCCAGCAGTCAGTGTGGAGAGTATAACACCTGCTCTCCTTTTTAGTTTCTCAGATTTCTCAGGACTTGGTATCAGACCCCCAGAGCTGAATTTAGTTTACCAGCTTCACATGTAAAGAGAGAGTCACTAACCTCCATTCGCATTTACAACCACCAGTCACTTTCCTGGGTACCACTAGTGCTTAGAGATGTCTCATTTCATGAAAGAGGGACAGTTAACACCTGTAAAATAATTACATCTACCAAATGGTGTTGGCCAGAAATATGAATACATAATTGTTCCTGCCATCTGTTAATTATACTATTTGAATCACTTATTTAATCATATACATTTACTTGACATCTATAAACTTTTTAACAGCTTCCACAAATGCTGTGCACTTGTGTGTATCAGAAATATAAGTTCACTATTTGTATGTCCTACAAGGAAATACTGTGGTTGCACAGCCAGATTTTACAATGGCTCTAGATAAAAACAGAAAAAAAAATCAGTTGGCTCTAACCAGCTTCTCCACCTACACAGTCTAACAGAAATAAAGACAAATAGGAAGTTACCAGCATGGGCAGATGCATTATTTGTCAGAATCAAGAGCAGCTGGGGTGAAAATATGGGAGAAGAGAATGTAGCTTGCCAGGATGTTAGATATAGGAGTGAATGTAGGAAAACTCAACTTCTTCAGAGAGCACGTCAAACAGCTGGACCTCAATTCTGTAAGTTAGCAATAGTTTCTTATGAGCAATCTGACTAGGAATTGAGGCAAAAAAGAAATTTTGGCGAAAGCACGCATGCTTTATGAGATATATTATAGTTGCTGCATGGCACTTTCTTGCTTCCCTAGTATACCTACTACATAAAGAATCATCTACAGGTACTATATAGTGCCTCAAGAGAGCTGGGGAGGACTTCTGAGTGAAGGCAGTCTTGCACTCAGTACACGCACCTACACGAGACGCTTAACTTCACATTAGCATAGTTTACTGCAAAGTAAGCAACTGCGTCTACACATGTACACGCTTACTTCACAGTAAACCTCCATAATACTGAGTAAATTTGTTACCTGCAAGTGCAAGTAGCAAATTTATTTGTCATTAGTAACGGGGCAATAGCACTTGTGTAGAATCCTGACTGGGAGCAAAACTTGCTCCTAGTCAGCCATACACCAGGGAGTGGGAGATAGCTCTCTGCCCCCAGGAGCTGCCTATTATGATTGGGAAGCAGGGGCGGGGAGATCCTTATATCCCTGCTCCCTCTCCACCATCGTGATCGAGGAGCAGGGGGCTGGGAGACCCTTATCTCCCAGCCCAAGTTCCATAGGCATGGGGCTCATGCTGGGAGATAAGGGCCTCCCAGCCTGAGCCCCGTGACCGCAGAGTTTGGCCTGGGAGATAAGCATCTTGCAGCAGCAGCCCCACAGTCACTGTGCTAGTGCTAGGAGCTCCCTGCTGGCAGGGGCTGGGGAACTTGTTCCCCCCACCTCAGCAGGGGACTCTGTGAGTACAGAGCTGGGCATGGAACAAGGTTCCCAGCCCCTGCCCTGTGTGCCCAGGTGGGGACAATGGAATCAAGCTCTCCAGCCCATACTCTGCAATCAAACTGCAATCACAGAGCAGGGGCTGGGAGCTCTCTACTGCTGGGGCAGGGGGATGTTGTCCCCACCCTAGCAGCAGGTAGCCCATGTCTCCTGGTCTGGTGTTCTCTGCCAGTCCCTGGGCTAGCAAGGAGGGGGAGCCTGGAACACCCCCAGGTGGTGTCAGGGGCCCATTTCAGGGCTGCAGGGAACTGGGTGCAAATCTGCTTCTTAATCCCTGCATGTGTAGACTCTTACCCAAAAACACTTACTCTGCAGTAGTTTAGTGCACAGTATATCTAGGCTGAAGTAAATGTGTAGATGAGCCCAGTATATGCTGAAATATTACCATATGCTTCCTTGCCAGCATTTTTTTTTAATAATAAATGCTAAGTATTGGGTCATACTGGAAATATTTTCTGCAAATTAAATTACTGCTATATTTATTGGGATGAACCATCTAAATAAACTTAAAACAGGTATTTTAACAAGTAAGAAGCAGGGATAACATGCAAGTAAGAAAATAATTTAATGAAATATGTGGACAGAATTTGTGTTTTAAAATAAACAGGTAATAAAAAGAACCACATACAGCATATTAAATACATGTATTAACAGATACATGCATGCGGAGATCATTAGGGGCGTTTAACAATGCAGGGAAAATTTCTGCATGCAATGCAGAAATTCAGCTTGATATCATGGACTCTAAACATATTCTTTCAAATAAAAAATCCAGTTTATTGCAAACTGGTCTGCCTTCTGTACTGTCTTTTTACTTCTATCTTGTTTCAAAAATCCCAGGTATGATAACATGGAACTAAAAATCATTAAAGGATATCACCTTGTGAGGCTGACCAGTGTGTATGTCAACTGACAAAGATTAAAGGAATGGTTTCACCCTGGTGTAGGAAGGGATACCAGCCATAAAGCCTATATAAACCAAGTGGGATTTAACCTCTTGTGTATATGGATTCACAATAAGGGACAAAACTTGCATTAAATTTTGTCCTAGAACATGGCAGCTAAGCCTCGAGAATCAAAACAAAAAAAGGGGGGGGGGGAATCAAAAAAAATTAACGTCAAAAAAAAAAAAAAAAAAAGGGGGGGGGGGAATCAAAATAAATTTAAAGAAACTAAGACCATGACATTGGACACAGGTAGAGATGCCCATGAAATACCAAAGTGGACTCTTCTGCTAACTTTGCATTGTACATGCTTATTTAAAAGGTGACCCAAAGCCCTCTGAAAGCTGGTACTTTGGTATCAGAAAAATGTCTTATATAAAAGTACAGCATCTACAAACATTAGATTTACAAATCTTTTTGAACACATTGCACATGACTCATCTTCAAGTCAAATCATTAACAATCTTCCTGGAATGGATGGAAATCCATAAAAGATGGGGAACGTGCCATTTATAACATACAAAGCTCTAAAAGGTTTCCTCTGAACTCTGATTACCATGCAAAAGACTGGTGTGGGCAAAATACAGCCTGTGGGCTGGATTAAGCCCACTGACTGATTGGATCTGGCCCACAGCTGCCCCTGTGGTGCTCTGCGTGGGGCAGAGCCCTACCTGCTCCCTCCTGGAATAGCCCATGCCATGCTTACACCCACCCTGTGCTTGCCCAATAGCAGTGCCCTGGTGTCAGCTAACACTCAGGTTCCGAGCAGGGTTGCTGTTGTAGCTGCCTGGGTACTGCTCAGCTCCCCCTGCCTCCAGCGGCTCCTCCTCTTCCTGCTGTGCTGCTCTGAGCAGCAGGTAACGCAGGGAAGCTATGAGGATGTGTGCCAGGCAGCAGATGCCCAGCCAGGCAGGGGGAAGCTGCAGCCATGTGGCTTCTATCTTAGTGTGTAGGGCTCCAGCTCCAGCTTCCAGCTATCCACAGGTGGCCACTTATCCCACCAGGCAGGTGGAGTGGATGGAAGGTGGCCAGGAACTGGAATCTCGCACATTGAGGCAGGAGCCACCCAACTGCAGCTTGCACCCTACATGGCTGGGCATCTGTTGCAAGGCACACATCTCCACAGTTTCCCTGTGCCACCTGCTGGCTGGAGTGGCCTAGCAGGGGCAGGAGGAGGAGGAAGAGGAGTGGAGGCTGGGAAGTTTTAGCTGCACTCAGAGCAGCACCCCTGGGAAGCTATGTATGCTGGCCAGATCCAGGCAGAAGCACAGCACAGGCTGCCCTGTGTGGGACTGGGCAAGACTTGGCCCATGTGGAGCACCATAGGGGCAACTGCAATCCAGATTGGGCCGGGGTGGGGGGGGGGAGCAGAGGGAAATCACACCTGCACCACATAAGCAAGTTCTTCTGCATGCACCTCTACCCACTCCTCCCCCCACCCCCAGCCAGCTCTCAGGACCTAGCACACAGGAAGTGCCCCATACATAAGCACATACCCACCATGTACACACCCATCCCCACACCCCTACAAATACACTCACATACCCCCCCACACATACAAGAAGAACCTGGCAACAAAAAGTAAGATTTTATTTTGAACTATTATGCAATCACTTCTACATACAATACTCAAAAAAAATCAGGACAAAATTATTTTTGAAATAATATTAAAATGTTATAGATGTTTTATTTTTAGTATACAATTTTCTTATCTGCAAATTGTCTATAAAAGTGATATCTTCTGAAAGATTTTGTGTACGCAGCCTTCGACAGCTCACCAAAACTCATTAAGTGGCCTGCCAACTGAAATAATTGCCCACCCTTGGTATACACAGATAAAGAGATTCATCTTTTACTTAGGCACTCAGATACCACATGATGGGCAGGATTCACATACTTTACTATATTTTAAAAGTTTTTTAAATACATGCATATATTACAAACTAGAAGGAAATTAACTAAACTTCATTTGGATTACTTAAATCAGGGCTGTCCAACTAGCAGCCCATGAGGTTAAGTTGTGGCCTCCAGGCTCCTGCCCAGCCACAACTCACTCTATCACTTTGGCTGCAATAGCAGCTGGAGTGTCTGGACTCCCCCTTCCACCTCCAGCTTCCATGTTCTGTGCATGGGTGCCTGTTGCAGCCATCATGGGGGTTGTGACTATGCAGATCATCACAGAGGCAGGGGAAAACACCCATTTAGATGCATGCTGCAGACAGGGGAAAGAAGCCTT
>NW_005842402.1:657714-678291 GCF_000455745.1 Alligator sinensis | reverse complement strand
GAATGGGGAGCAGGGGCACATCCATATGTCATGTGGCCTAGGGGCCCATTACCCCCAGTACTGTAGCACAGAGGGCAGTGGCACCCAGCTGCTTAGAAGTTGGAGAGCCCTGAATTAAATCACACATGTAATCATTTCACTGCTTCAATTTATACAGAGAGCTGTAAATCTGAGACTGATGTCAGAATTAAAGGATAAAGTAATTTATCATGGTAAAGAAACCTGGATGCCTAAGCTCCCCAAAACCCAAAAGAGTATTTACATAGAGTCCCTCTCATTATACAGAGACTTCTGGGAAAAGAGACCTTGCTCAGCCAAGAAATTGTCTCTGAAGAAAGAAAACTTTAAGTGACAGGCTGGGATTGAGCTCTCCCCAAGGACTTTATAAATTAAAACCTTTTTTCATTTTGCCCTGGCAATATTTGGTAACTAAGACTTTTGGAGTGTTTCACCCTCTCTTATTTTGCTTCACTCTTATTTTGATATTGATTTTTTTCTCTCTCTTTCATGAACAAATGTCATGTTAAGACCATCTGAATTGCATTTGGTGAGAACAAGCTCTGATGGGCTATCTGCCGAGAAAAAAAAACCCCAAAACCTGAGCGCTCCAAGGCAGCTGAGCAAGGAAAAAATATAATGGTCAGAGCACTGAGTCAAAGCAGAATAAAATGAGAGCCCAGAACTAAAGATTAAGTAAAGAACCTGGCAAAATTCCATGACGGAGAGCCAAAAATCCCTTGTTAAATGTGCATGTGGTACAATAAAACTGGTAAAGTTAGAAGCACACATACAACAGGAATCCTGCACGTTACTAAAGACAAAGAAATCAAAAGTTCATTTTGGTCCATTATCTAGTTATCAAATTTAGGACGGCATTTTTCTTTTGGTTAGTCTGTAGCTAAGAGAAGAATTCAACTTGAAAAATGTTATTTACTCAGGGAAAAGTATCAGTGCCTTTTTCAAAGTAGACATTTCTACATTACTTTCACTTGTGTCACACACACACACACACACACTTAAGGCTGTATAATCAAGCACTCAAAAGTTGTAAAATTTGAGGATTACAGTTGCCTATGCAACTTTAATTGCCCTGTGTACGCTTTTTAAAGAAACCATCAAATTCAGTGATGATCAGTCAGGATACTGCAGCCCCCTAGGGTGCCCTGAGCTCCTCCTTTCAAGGTTGCAATGCAAAGTTAGCACTGTTAGGTGTGCAAACGTGATCCACAGAACAAACCCGGACATATCAAATAGGAATCCATAATGTTATAAACATTCTGACTTCGTGTGATCTTTCCCATTTCTTTGTAAAAGAAGAATTGATTTATTATTTTTGTAATAAAAAATGAATGACAACTAAGAGCTGGCATTTTCCAAAGGGACCCTTCAACACTAACAAGGAGTGCCTCAAGTCTAAAAAGGTTGAAAAACTACCAGTCTAATTACATGTTAAATCACATACTATTTTTTCCACTGGATGCTTCTCAGTGCACAGGATGAATGGTGTTCACTGAATAAAGCAGTTTTTCAATATTTGGTTTCATATTCTAAATGAACTCCACTCAGCCCCACAACTTTTTTTTAATCTGCATACTATCCAAACTCTGTTCAGAAGATGAAATTATTGGGGGCTTTCTATGGTGCGTATCATGATGTTACATGAGTTCTTAAAAAATATTAATGCATTCATTTTCATAATGCCCTTGTGAGATGAATGGGTATTAACTTCATACTGAGGCAAACTGAAGTAAAGACTAGTTCAAAAGTATCTATCAGACTCTACCTAAGATGCCAAGTACCTGATTTTGTGTAGTGTTTTATAATATACCATACATTCATGTGTGGATACTACCAAATATAATCCCAAATTAAACTATAATCTTTAGTAAAAGCAAAACCCAGGAGAGTTAACAAAAGGCTGTATATTTTATTAGGAATTCCTACACCTCCCTTTTCCACACATATATACTCCTGTTGGTCTTTTTGTTGCTTGACATAAGACAAGTCAGTTGAATACATTAATCTTGCTTATACTTTGAGAGAAATCCCATTCCAAGAAATACATGAAGCATTCCTTCATATCTTTTATGCACAAAGACTTTTTGTGTCATCAGGTAATGTCACATTAAGCCAATTGTCTTGCCAGTTCCAAATATACAGTTCCACTACTATTGCACTGCAAAAGGCTATAAGGGTGTCGTTATGATTTTGATACATTATATCATCTTCTAATACACAGATTTTCAAATATCAATAACGCCAAAAGCCTTGGATTTCTTTGTGATACTTCATTAATTCTACTGAATATAATTTATTCATCATCATCATCTTATTCTCCCTCTTCTCTGAACTACTGCTCTGGATATACATTTGATAAAAGACGCATTAATTTCGTTAAACTAATTACTCTCACTGAATGAAAGTACCATTTCATAGACAAGATTACCAGCACTGGTCAAAAGCACTCCAAATTGCAACTGAGGAGCTCACTTAGACTTTTAATTTTACCTTTAGTCTCTCTCCTGTTTGTAGGAATCCTATTTCATGGCTATGATCCCTTGTCCAAGTGTACTGACTTACAGGTAAAGTAAAAATCATTATATTCCTTAGAAATTAAACTGCGTATTTAAAGTTGTCTGGATTTTTCTCATAATATTTCTATTTACTGATTATTATTAGCACAGAACACCATCATTTAACTTTTGTGAGCATAGGCTAGAAGGGGCATTTTTAGGTCAGTGGAAGAGCAACGAACAACCCCTTTCAATAAATAAAAGTACAGAAATTCATAAACTACACCCAAAGAGACTTCAATTAAGTCTTCTATGTACATCAGAACATGGTGCATGAAGCAGGGGAAAATGGGAAACTTGTGAAGGCATCAGCTTACATACAGACAACCCCTTCTTAAGACATAAAAAATGCGAAGCCTTTAAGTTATAGAGTATAGGCAGCTATTCATGTCAGTTCAGAGCAAAATGATTACTTTTGTTAATATTTCTATTCTGTTACCTGACCTCAATCATTTCTTCTACTCTGATTGCCATTTGGGCTAAGTACAGACATTCAAAAAGCCTGAGCCTGAACTGATTCAATCTTTGCAGGTTAGTCTAAACTGCGTAGATTGAACCGATTTGCAAGTGAACAGACATTCACTTTTGATTCCAGAAATGCAGGAACATGCCTGCAGTGGCTCAGGCTAGAAGCTGCGGGGCACTCGAGCATGACCCCAGCTGCAGGGAAGCTGTGCTGAGTGGGGGTGTGGCCAGGCCTTGGCAGCTGAGTGTGATTGGGGAGGGGTTTAAACCTTGACAGTGGCCTCCAGGGACCCCAGCCGGGGGCTGCCTGGAGGGGAAAGAGGGAAGCAGCCCCTGCCAGGCATTTGCCACCCCTGCACTTGCCACTTGAGTGGTGGGGGGTGTGTCCAGCTCTGGCAGCAGCGTGAAGCAAATGGAAAGGAAGGAGGTTTAATTGAGCTCTGGGCTGCACATGCAGACTTCCACCTGTGAGGGTGTCCCAAGGAAAGCAAGTCTCTTCCCAGTGGAGGGCTGCAGTGCAACAGACTGTGAGGGGTAAGTGGAGGCAGTGGCAACAGCAGTAGGGGAGTCCAGAGGGGCTATGGTCAACCCAAAATTCAGTTTAGCCCCCGTAGCCACCCCTCCAAGCCTTGCTGCCGCCGCTTCTCACAATGCACTGGCTGTGGCAGTTGGGTCTGCCCTGCTCCCACCCACAACGCAGGCCCCCCACCAGGAAGAGGCTTGTATTCCTCAGGACACCATCACCAGGGTTACATCCCTGTCAGGGTCCCTTCCCACTCACCAGTCCAGCGGCAGGGGCGGGGGTGGGGCCAGACGCCAGCCAGCATAGACTACTGAGGTGAAAGGGGCAGGGAGGGGGTTTATTCCCCCTCTATACCCTCTCCCTCTGGGGAACTCAAGCCAGTGCCTACCAGGCCAGGCGAGAGCAGCAAAGGCAGTGGCTGGGGCTGGCAGACCCTGGATGCAGTCCCCTGGGAGAGAGGGGAAGAAGGGTGAAATAAACCTCCTCCCTGTCCCTGTTGCCTCGAGGGACCATGCCAGCCAGCATCTGGGCATGCCCCCACCCCTGACACTGCAACAGCGAGGGGAGAGTGACCCTGACAAGGACTGCTGCACTTCGGCCAAGCAGACTCTGGCTTGGGCCCATGCCGGTGGGACAGGGCAGGGAGGGGGGAATTAAATCCCCTCCCTCCCCCATTAACTTGAGTCTACTACCAGGACTGGCCATCCCCCCCCTCCACTCCAGGGGCTTGGGGTGGGGGCGGGATGTCTGATAGGGGCTACTCTGTGCCAGCGAGGCAGACCCCAGCTGGGGTCCAGAGAGAGAGGGGGGAAATAAATCCCCTCCCTGCCCCCTTCACCACAGGGGATGATGCCAGGCCAGTGCCTGGTCATGCCCCTGACCCCGCTGCAATGAAGGGGAGAGATCCTGACATGTGCCCTAGCCAGGCAGATACTGGCTTGGATCCATGCCAGTGGGGCAGGGAACAGAAGGGGTAATTAAACACCCCATCCATCTCCATTTGCTTCACACTGCTACCAGGGCTGGCCATGCCTCCTGTCACTCAAGTGGCGAGTGGGGCAAAATGCCTGACAGGGACTGCTGCGCACCTGCCTGGTAGACCTCCCTCAGCTGAGGTCTGTGCTGGCAGGACAGGGGAGGGAGGGCTGAATACGCTCTTACCTGCTCCCTTTGCCTTAGGGGGCCGGCATCTGACCATGCCCCTGCCCCTGCTCTGGCTAGAGAGCAGAGGGGTGGGGCCAACCCTGCTCCACTGGAGTAGACAGCCAGCCCAGACTATTCAGCTTAAATCAGGAAGGGGTCTGGGACCAAAGTTCCATCAACTGTTTTGACCTCAGTCAGTTAAGTCTGATACTATATTCAACCAGGTTTATCGCAAACCAGTTTCAGCCATTTTGAAACTGGTTTATGTGCTCTGAACTTCTGTTTTGTTACAGGTTTAAACCAGTTTCTGATCACTTAAGCCAGTTTGTGTGTAACTTCTGTCCCTAGCCTTAGAGATAATATGAGGTACTACTATAAAGTTCTCAGCTGCTTTCACATGCACTTCTTGTTGAAACTGGTTGCAGTAGTACCTTACTATTTTATGCTAGTATTTGGGAGAGCCAATGTTTATTAGTGAATTTTGTGAGCTAGTAAGTGAAAAGACAATAAAACAGCAGGGAGAATGCATCATAAAAGGTACTTTGTTCACTGGAGAAATGTAGAAATACTTTCTTACTGATATATCCAAGAGTAGTAGGAAATTTTGTGGCATAGTTCATAAAAATAATGAAGCTTTGCAATAACATGAGTCTTCACTATAACAATAAACAACAACATCTTTCTTTACCAGTGGTTAGACTATTATTTTGCATATGCAAATTATGAAGCACAATGATTAGCAGGGTCGGTCTCTCTCTCTCTCTCTCTCTCTCTCACTTTCTTTGGAGAAAATCCATTCAACATAAAAGAAGAAACTTACAACTGATATGCTATGCTAAAGATCAAGTAATCGCAGCAGTCTTTGTATAATTAAATGCAGTTCAAACTCTGGCATTCTTTCAAGCAGTAGAAGACAAGCTAGTGTTTGTAATTATAGAAACTTTCCAAATCTTAGATGTGCCAGACATGAATAACTCCCTCCCTCAGTGACTAAACATGTACTACTGGGGGTGGGGCTTGGAAGGGAAACCTGACCTAATGAAGATCAATGGGAAGCCTTGGCAGATTTTGGAGTTGTCACTATGAATAGTTAGTATAACCAGCATCTTGCTGTGTACGTACAGCAGGGAAGGGTCATTTAGATGCATGGAGTCAATTAACTAGTCATCAGTACTGAAAGTATATGCTTTCTTGTTGAAAGCTTCTCTCAGCGTTACCATCCCAAACAAGTAGTGTCCCTATCTCGCTGCAGTTCTAGCTGAAGATCTTACAGCGACTTCTCTCAAAAGGGGAAATGTGACACCCACAAAGTATAATTTTGTCCCTGGGGTGGCATAGTACAATACTCTGTTCAAAATTTAGAAGAAGAATTCTGAGCTGAGCTTTTAAAAGGGTGCAATTTCCACCCCTGAGTTTAAAAACAAAGTATTGTTAACCATTTAAACATGAACATTTTTTTTCTGCACTTCTATTTAATAATGTCAAATTAGAGGCAACTAATCTTGTGATAATGTTTCATAATGAAATTCAGAAGTTGCAAACTGTGTCATTAGCTGTTCTCTTTTTACTCTGATCTGTTCCCTAAAGTAAAATATTATCCTGCCTAATAGTTTGTATGTAAAATATTTAAATAAATTATACTCATTTATGCACATGCATTCTCTTTGTAAAGGTCAAAACAGTTTTTCAGCCAAATAATTATAAAGCACTTCACTGTTAAATTTTACCTTGGTAATTTAAGACAAAGCAATAAAAAGTTTCCCAAAGAAACAGTATAATACTAAAGGGCAAGGCTAAAGGAATTTTCAAGCTGTGTGGTTTTGAAAATTACTAATTTCTGAAAGTTCAGTTCTCTATATTTCAACCATCATTTGTAACATAAGTTTTCATTATATTGTGAAGGTTATTCCAGAAAAAAAATCTCAAAAACAACTGTACTGCTTGGAGAATATGTAATATCTGGTGCCCATCAACACAAAAGCTTGAACTTTCTCAATTTCTTCCCTGAGCGCATTAATTACTTTTGGTGTACATTTCCTAAAAGGTAAGCCACACACTTCTCCCATTACTAAACATGCATTATTTTATTTTAAAGACTATTTAAAATGGATTAGAGAGCCCAGTTCTCAACATCAGAAAGTCAAATTTACCTGTAAAGAAAGAGAAACTCCAGCATGATATTCAATTTAAATCTCAGATATTGTAAACTGTATGTGATTTCTGAGGCAGAGTTAATGTTTGAAATTGGAGTTCTATGAGTTGTAACACTGATTTCTTTCAATGTCACTATTTTCCCAGTCAAGCAGAATCAGTGAAGCTGGTCCCTCCCAGTCAGCTACAAGTCAAAAGGACAAGAATGTAAGGAGAAATAACTAAAAAGTTTAGTTCTTAGTTCATATTTCCAGTACAAGTTTAATTCTGTCCAATCCGGGGCCTGAGAGATGCAACCAAATAATATTTTGGACTATTCAGACTATAATATCCAGTTTCTTTTTTCTTACCTGTGTTTCCAGACGGAAAGATAGTAGGGGACTTTTAAAAATGGCCATTTTGTGTTTCACATTGGAGATTCAGTGATGTACTGGGAAACTAATACATTGTTTCTAAAATAATTACATGCTAGGAAACAATAAAAATGACGTGATGGCCCAAGAATTGTGGGAGGTGAAATCTGACCATCCAGGTGATAGATAAACAATCACAATTACATTTTAAGCATTAATTGGTACTATACAGGCAACCCCCAATTAGCACTCTTAACTGGTTCCTAAAAAAACTGAGTGTTAAGTGAAATGAGTGTTAAGCAAAAGCAAAAGTATTTGATGACCCAAGATGGTGACCACAATTGTTTTTAATGACCCAAGATGGCAACTGCAACCGTTATAGTGAAACTCTCTGAGCGCTAAGTGAAATCAGGTATCAATTTAAAATGAGCGTTGTAGCGAAACAGCACTAAGCGAAACAGTATTAAGCAGGGCTTGCCTGTATATGAAGTTCTTCTGTATTTTTTAGTGTAATGGACAGCAAAAATAAAATCAGGCTCAAAGTATATTGACCCAATTATATTTTGGACCTGTGGAATCTAGCTCCTAACCTACAGTGGATATTCTTTTCTAATAAAATAATAAGTTGATCTTCATTGCAGGGGAGGGTCTCGAGGGGTTTTTTTTTTTTATTATTAACCTCTTGCCCATACCATGATAAAGTAATAGTCCAAAGATCAAAACACAGCTCACATTACACCAATATAAAATCTAATCATCACAAAGTTGACTACAAAACCTAGGCAATTGCTAGGCTTCTCTTAGGGAGCATAACAGCAAATGTTACTAAGGTTCACTGGCCTTAAGAGTTCTTCACATTAAAACTGATGGAAGAATGGATTTTAGGAGTCACTACAGAGGAATGTTTCAGTGTCTCAATAGTGTTATAAGACTGACCATGTAAAGTATTAAAGTATTTCCCCGTCTCTATAAAAGCAGCATGTGTAGTAAAATTCAGATTCTTTCAATTCCTCATTTTTGAGGAACACAAACTTTGTGTTTGGTGTATATACAGCAGCCAGTCCATGGGTGAGGCTCCCAGGTGCTATGGCCATAGAAATATTCAATGAATATCCATTAACCTGAATAGCTAGAGACTTCATTTTGCATTGGTCAATCAAATTATGATTTACTGGATTTTGGTTCATTTTCTCTATAGGTAGTGTTATCAGAAAAGCAGTACAAAAATTGCCTGAAAGCCACTGATAAGCCAAATACTTGATTATTTAAGAAACTTCAGAGCCACACAAAAGTATACAACCAAAAGAATTGCATTTTACCAGTTTTGCTGCCCCTGAAATCTTAAAGAAGAACTTTCAGATGTCTCATCTCATTAAATCCAAAAAACAAACAAACCCCAAGTCATTTTGGGTGCTTACAGACGTGGAAAAAACCCAAACAAAACAGTACTTTACTTTCAGCCTGGCGTGCCCCTGCACCGAGTGCAGTGTATGTCCAGAAGAGGAATCGTGTCAGTTTGACCCGGCTCGCCCAGCATCTATATAGCTCATGTGCTTCATTGGGGCTTTTTGGCGCTTTTATCTAATAGCTGATTGAATCAAAGTGCCAAAAAGCCCCAATGAAGCTACTGAATCAGCTATTAGATAAAAGTGCCAAAAAGCCCTGCGGAAGCAAGTGAGCTACACAAATGTTGGGGAGCTGGGTCAAA
Source organism: Alligator sinensis (assembly GCF_000455745.1). Lineage (NCBI taxonomy): Eukaryota > Metazoa > Chordata > Crocodylia > Alligatoridae > Alligator > Alligator sinensis. The sequence goes on along the minus strand of NW_005842402.1, from coordinate 669,375 downwards.
ATGACATGATTCCTCTTTCGGTAAAGCACTGGGTTACCCCCTCCAGCATCTGCTGGCACCCTTTATTAATAAGCATGGAAGTCACTCTGTAAGTCCAATATCTTCTGATATATAACATGCAAGGATAAGAAATCAAAGGCAGGTAAGTCTACATGTGTTGGGCATGCTTAGGAGCAAATTCTAAAATTTTTCTTTTTCTTTCTTATAATGAATGGATTTCATTCAAAGTAATTGGCAGCTAGAAGTCAAAATGAAACCAGGAAGTGAAAAAGAATGCCAGGGATCTTGGGCTGTTTACATCACCATTCATTTTTCTGTTTTTAAATGGTAAGAGAATGTTTTTAAATCACAGAGTCAATATGAAAGTATCAGTGCTAGTTTTTCAGATACAAACACATTCAGTTACCCCCTCTATGATAAATAATGGTACTCTAATGCAAATTAAATGCATCTATGACAGTTAAGTACATTGCTTACTATTTGCAATTCCCTTGTATAAAAACCATGAATATGGCCCCCACCAAAACCATACAAAATTATTAAAATCATTAATAAAAAAATAGAACACAACAAAATGAACTCCAAAACTAAACTCCAACAAAATCATGTGGTAGTGAAAAGGAAGGATTGTTTTAATTAAGTATCAGGGCAAAAGCAGGCTAACAGCTTTCTTTCCTTTGTTAAAACTGTCTTACAAATCACTAGGCACTGAAGATAAAACAGGTGCCAACCCCAACTGCAGTGCTCTATAAGAAATAATGTCAATTATTTGACAGATTTCTGTATCCACTGTACTTAATTATACATTATATTATCTCCTCTCTGGTACTAAATAAAAGTAATGCATAACCAGAGTGCTATAAGCTCCAACTTGTTCAAAAAGGACCCAAATTCAATGAAAAAAACCCCCCAACCCTCCCAAACCTCTCCTTGCCCCCAAAACATATATATATGCACATTAGGGAGAGAAACATGAGATAGCATACTCTAAGGTACTTATGTAATTTGTGATATAAATTATAAAAAATCTCAAATTAAGTTAATTGGTGTACTTTGTGGTCATCATTGCCTGTTCTAACATGGTAATGAGCGGAAGACTATCACTGGTCAATCCCAAGCCTATATGCCAAAGACTGCAACTTGAACAAGTTGAAGAAGTTGTTTGAATCATTTTGACATCCAAGACTTTACCAGAACAAATTATACAGAAGTCAATTTATAAACATTTGGAGGAGGAAATGCAGCATGAATTTGTTAAGAACAGGATTATATGCCAAAACAATATGATCACCTTCTTCGACAAAGTAACATGTTGAATGGATGAAAGGAGCTAAGGGGGCATAGTATACTTGGACTTCAGTAAGATTTTTGATAAAGTCCCACATGACATTCTCAGAAGTAAACTGGAGATGTGTGTGCTACACAGATTGGCAGCTGAATATGTAATTGGCTCAATAAGTGCAAGCAAAAGGTAATGGCAGCAGGTTTTTATCTGTCCTGGGTCTAGCACCACTTAACTTGTTTATAAATGATTTGGATCATACGTGACTCGTAGGGGGGCATGTGCCCCCCTAAGATTGGCCACTGCCACCTTCTGCGGGCAGTTGCTGCTTGCCACCCCGCCACTCCCTGCCCGTTGCTGCCGCCAGCTTCTGTGGGTGGTCACCGCTCGCCGCTGCTGACTTCTGCCCACCAGCGCTGCCAGCTTCTGTGGGCAGTCGTCACTTACCACAGATGTGGTGACGCTGCCACCGACAAATTGTGCCTCCCCAGTCTCAGGAGGCACCAGTCATTCATGACTGGATGCTACCTGAACAAGTTGGTAGGTGACATAAAACTCGGAAGGACTTTAATCACTTTGTAGGATAAGAGTAGAATCAAGACAGATTGATAGATTAGAGGGCTGGACTAGAAACAACTAAATGAAGTTCAGTGCAGATAACTATAGGGTCCTACACCCAGGGAAGAATAACTGAAATACAGAATTAGAAAATAGGAGATGACTGGTTGGGTAGTAGCAGTGTTGAGAAGGATCTTGGGGTTTTGGTGGATCAAAGACAATATATGAATCACAAATATAATGCAGGTGCAAAAAAAAAAAAAAAACGTAATTTTGGGCTGCATCAACAAAAGTATTAGGTAGAAGACATGGAAGATGATAATACCATTCTACTTGGTACTGGTTAGGTCTCATTTAGAGTACTGTGTGCAGTTGTGGGCTCCATATTTCAAGCAGGAAGTGGAGAAGCTGCAGAGCATGCAGAGGTGGGTGATAAAAGGACAGTGGCTGGAAGGCAAGCTATATGAGGAAAGGCTGATAGAACCAGCCACATTTAGCATAGAGGAAAGGCCAGTGGGTTAAGGTGGGGAGGCATAATAGCAGTTTTCAAATATTTTAAAGGCTGCCATAGAGAAGAGGGAGAAAAACTCTTCTCTATTGCTACAGACGGCAGGACACAAAACAGTGGCTTAAATTGCAGCAAAGTAGATTTAGGTTTGATCTCAGGAAAAACTTCCTTAATATTAGAACAGTAATGCAGTGGAACAGACTGTCCATGGAAGTTGTAGAATCTTGTTCTTTGGAGAGGCTAGGTAATGGTTGTTCAGGGAAGAATCAAAAATAGCATTCCTGCATTCATGCTAGGGGTTGGGCCAGCTGATCCTGCAAGTTTTTTCCATCCCCGTCATACTATGAATCTAACATTCTGGAAACAGGGGAAATTATTCAAATTTTAAAAACAAACAAACAAACAACGTTTCGATAGTAGTCTGAGTTCTGAACCTGCAGATCTTTGTGTGTTCATTTCAAGAAAAAAACATTTTCTCTCCAGATTTTCCCAGGGAGAAAAACCACTGGTATAAAAAGAGTTGTGCTAACTCCACACAAATATAGGCATTGTTTTATCACCTCAGTCCATCATAAAGATTAGCTCTAGATGTATGCAAACATGATTTTAAATATACTTTAGAAGAAAATGGAACAAAAAAGGACAAATGTAATATATTATTTATAAAAAATCTACGGGAACTTTACTTCTCAAATATAAAGTCAAAGTTATTGGTTTTAAGTTGATCAAAAACAAACAAAAACCCAACAAAAACATTTTTAAAATGAGTCTAATACTGTCCATATGGAGGCCACTCACCAAGACTCTATAAGCTTGTTAAACTGTACCAGAGAAACATTTCTGTGCCAAAGGAGACTTAACTTCCCTTGATTTTATCATCCTTATAAAGCTTCTCAAGCCTTCCTCATTTATAGCTGTAAAGTCTGTGACTCTGCTAAACTTCATTATCTTTGAAGTGACCAGGGCAGGATCTTGGGAATAACAAATAATGTAACAAGATGTGCAAAAATACCTCTTCAACTTCCACTCCCAGGAAGACATGGGAATTATGGAGTTTTCTGACTAAAAATCATCCAGAGAAGCTTTAAAATAAACTAGGCACTAAAGAGAATCATTATGAAATAAGACTGGCTTTGAAAACAGGAAGCCCCTTTAGGGGAAGACTACATCCTCCTTTGACGTCATGTACACAATACAGGTGAGAGCTCCTTATCAACTGGAAACCCCATAAAGAGTTACCAGGGAGGTAACTACCACCAGTGCATGAAGCCACTAGAGGCACAAGCCGCTAATCTTGTGCAGCTATTAGGTCAGTTCAGGTAATAAGATTTTTTTAAACTGAGGAGCAGATGTCTCCCATCCACTGAAGCTGACTAGAATGTGCCTCATCAGACAATCGAGTGATAGACCAAATACTACAATATTATTGGCATCGTCAAGGAGGCAAAATAACTTATTTATATTTAATATGTACATGAGTTGCAGGTTCCTTAGCTCCATGACTTGTCAGCATAGCATGCATATTATGGTCTGACCTATGCACAGTGGCTTTTTATGCTATAGGAAGCTGAGCCTTTCTGGTTACGGTGGGATATAATGTTAAACAATAACAAAAGCAGTGTGAGAGGGGCAGTGAAAGCCCTTCTAAGGGGTACCAGAACCCCACCCCATGCACCCCGGTACTTACCACAGGGATCCTGATGAGCGGCAGCCGGGAGGAATCGCGGGTATTGGCCCCGCGGTTCTGGAGCTGCCTACAGCTACGGGGTGGAGCCTCTGGAAACCGCAGGCTGCTCAAATAGCAGCTGGAAAAACAGCTGGCTGGCAGTGAATGGTGGGAGAAAGGGACACTGACTCAGAGACACTGGTGGGGGAAGCAGAGGACACTGACCCAGAGACACTGTCAGAGGAAGAAGAGGATGTTGACCCAGAGACGCTGGAGGAGGGAGAAGAGGATGCTGACCCAGAGACTCCAGTGACAAGGAAGAAGATTGCCCAGCTGAAGGCAAGAGAGGGGGAGCTGAGGGCTCTGACACAGCAGGTGGGAAGCTCTAACCAGGGGAGACAGGCATTTCCCAGGGACGACACCGCAGTGGTGGGAGGTACCAGCAGGGAGCAGTCACCCTACATGGGTGGGGCACGGTGGGGGGGCACGAGCAACCCAGCGTGGGAATCACGCATCATGCCAAGCTGGGGAAGACCGGGAGCAACTCCAGGTCAGCTGGGGGCCCGTGCTGGCCAAACTGAGGGGGCTGAACCAGGGTGAAGCATGGGAAGGCAGCCCGCCCCCATAGTTACCTGGGACACAGGGAGAAGTGGGCCCCTTGTCCTTTGCTTCAAGATTGCTTTATTTTCTTTGGGCTAAAAAGGGGGCACTGGGAGATGAGATCCCAGGGGGGCCTTCAGGGCAGAGATCTGGGCCTTGATTTCAGTTGACCTCACCGGCAGCCCTAGCTAGCCCAAGACAGGGCAGGCTTATATGCCCTAGCTGGTCTGAAGTCAAAGAACCAGCTATGGTGAAGGGCAAACTGACCGGGAAGGCCCAACCTACTCTGAGGCGGGCGAGCCAAGCGAAGAGGAAAAGTCATCCAAGGGGACGCCTGCAGAGTGTAGTTTCCATCTGGGCCGTGGATGTGGTAAGGGTGGGGTAAAGGAGGGGTTTGGAGCCCCATGAAGCAAGAACAGGGATTGAGGCATCCTCATCCCCGGGGGCCACCTGAAGGGAACAGCCTCCCAACAAGAACATCCAAGTCGTGGCAGGTGAGCAAGGGCAGCACCCATACCACCCATGTGGCATCTGAGCCCAACCTCACCCAGATGTCGCTTGGGGGCAGGGCGCCCGGCAAGAGAAGGCCGAAGCCTTACAACACCTTCCAGTGACAAGCAGCTTTACTAACTTCACTGAGTTATTAAAGGAGAATGTAGGAGCATAGGGAGGAAATTCCCCATTCCTGCAGGTCCCGAAAGCCCAATTGCTGACCTGGCACTGAGACAAATAGTGGCAGTGACCAAAAGCAGACAGCAATTGTGCCAGGAACAGCCTGGGGTGGAAGAGAAGGCCTGAGAAGTAAGGACAGTTTATTTACTGTCCCAATCTCTCAGGGATTTGAGGACTAAGTGTCTCAGTAGCTCCTGGAAGAGCTGAGGGGTCACTCCCAGACCCGCTCTGGATTGTTTCAGCCCAGCCGACACACAGAAGGGTCCTTCAGAGAAACAGGAGCCCCAGGAGAAAGTGGCCCTCTCGGGAATTGCGGGGGCTGGGGAATGGAAAGCTAAGGAGCGCCAGGTCCTGGGACAAGGAGCACATGATCCCAGCCTAACCCAAGTGGCTTCGTTTGACTCAGGAGGGATAAATCACGGTGGAAGAGTGGAAGCCAGTGCTGACAGGCTGGGAGCATCTGGAGGAAACCCTAAAGAGAAGCAGTGAAAAAGGAGGAGACTCATCAGAGACAGAGGCTCCCAGAGGATGAGGGGCAGGTCACCTGTCCATATTTTGTTATTCTTGTGTTGAATGGACTTGTAGAGATTCCTGGTAGCAGACTAGAGATAGACTGTAGCTGACTCCTAGCTGTAAAGCTTTAACAGTGGGACTAGCTACAAAGACCAATTGCCACGGAGGCCTGTGGTTCAGGGTGTAGGGATGGAGGAGCCCTCATTATAGGCCAGGCAGGGCCGCACCAGAGGCCTTAGTGGACTGATAGCACCTATGGCTGCATCCTGATCGGGAAACTTTTGCTTGCTATGGGGAGGTATTCTATCTTAATTTTTCCATCAAAGTTGTGGAGGGCGAGTGCCCCGGGGAAGAGACGTGCCGACTCTTTCAGCAGGTCCACAGCGGGGTCAAGCCTCAAAAGAGAGGTGCGGCAACAGAGAATGAATAAAATCACTCCTTTTCCTGAACAGTTAATATGTCAGCAAACAAATTTCTCCTTGAGAGCCTCCTGGAACAGATACCTTTCCTGAACTGCTTTATTGCCGATTAGTTTGAGTGGGTTATGTTGAGCTAATCCCATTTCAACTTATAAAAGGATTTTATCTTTATTGGACTGGATCCTCAAATTGTCAAATCTCTTATCACGGCCTCAGGCACCCATCATACTGTCCCTTATTTGTATGGAATTTTCCATTACCCGTAAGACATTTTAGTGATGTTTAACAGCCTGTTTAACTGCCACTTGGAATGGAAGCCAAGCACTAGCCGTTTAACTTCTCTTTTGATGTCATTCTGTACCAAGACTATATTATTTGGCCTGGTCTGGCCAATCACCAGGGAACAAAAGTACCAGCTTGTATCTACCTCTCTAACTTACTTCAGACTTTCAAGTGTTTGACATGCCATCCTCAACAGAGGTGGGTGAAGGGGGACTGAATAAATGGTAATCCTAACTGGTGATCAGAATGAAATAAGAAATCCTTCAGCCATAGTAAACAACAAGTCACAAGCTTGCTCCCCATTCTCCAGTTATCACTCCAATAGGAGTGTGCAGGAGTAGCTCTGTACATGAGCTCAAAAAAGCGACACAAATTCATTCATTTTCAGGTTTAAAATTCAAATTGAGTAGCCTGCAAAGAAACTGATAAGCTCGCCAGTAGAGTATAAAGTCTACATAGGCCTTAAGATCTAGCACAGGTGGATTATGTGTAATGAAGTAAAAGGAATAAATATCATCTAGGGTGAACAAATCCATCACAACTTTCACCCATGCAAGCAAAACAAAGCACGAAATACAGTCAGAGTTATGAATATAAATATCTCAAAGAGTATATACATATTACATCTCTGAGAGTGTGCCTTCTAGTTCTATGTACTTATGACATGCATTTAATTTTCTTTTAAAATAATACAAAGCAGAAACTAAAGACAGTGTGTGCGTGCGTGCGTGCGTTCATGAGTGTGAGTGTGTGTGTGTGAGAGAGAGAGAGAGAGAGAGAGAGAGAGAGAGAGAGAGAGAGAGAAAGTAGCTAGGGGCAGAGGAGAAAAATTCAATGGAAGAAAATATGCTGTAAAGTGCAAATTGTAAGAATCCTCTGAATCTTCCCTAAAAATAAAATCAAACATCAAAACGATGCACGCTTCCAGTGTCCTTTTATGAAGTGTCTGTTATCCAACACTAGAAATATCAAACACTTGAATGATTTTTGCTTAGCATTTACCTTCAAAGCTGTCACAAGATAAATCAGTTATTCTTATTTATGTCAAAACAGTGTATTTCTTCCGCGTTCATGTTTACATTCACACTTTATATATGATTTTGCTGCAAAATGAAGAAAAAAATGGTGGTTTTAAAATACAGATAATAGGATTTCCCACAGCAGTCAACAGTGAAGAAATATCAATAGTTCTTTACACTTGCCAGGTGGCACATATGATAACCTGTCAATTTTATTAAACTTCTTTACACCATAAAAATCTGCCAGATGAATCGGAGCTTAAAGCCAGAAAAAGCCATATGTACCCCAGTCTAAGCGTAAGCAAAACTCAAGCTAAGGATTGATTACAGATAGCAACTGGTTCACACATCTCAGATATTCAATTTTTAATCTGGACAAAGAACTGTGACAGCATCTGTAGGTTTGTATTATGGTAGTGGAAAGCTTTTACAACTTGATAGTGGATAAATTGATATTTAGAGACCAAAGTTATGCAAAAACTTTGGATTCATCGAGTTATCTCAGGAGCATGTTACAGATTGCTAATAGCACAGTTAAAGCCAAGTTTTTTTACTACATATGTTCACAGCAGTCACTCTTCAAGAGAATAATGGTATTTCTCAATTAAGGGTTTTTTAAAAAGTAGATATATGTTATAATGTATACTGTGGCATAATTGCTTTGTTTGTATACTACATGCAATAGTTTAGGGAGGGGAAGAGACAGAACATAATGAACATAAATGCTTAAAGTAAGTTCAGATGCATAAATTGTACTATCTTGTACACTATTGACAATTACTGCCTTGAATCATATCATCATCTTCAGAGTGAAATGGACTAGAACAGGCTGTTAACACAGAATGAACTCCTAATGGAATCATGACAAGAGTAAGTATTCAGCTGCTTTTCAAGAAAACTGGATGTGAATTCATAAAAACACTTCTCAATTATGTTGGCTACAGATTCTACGTTATACCAGCTGCAAACAGATTATGTGAAACTGATGCTGCAAAAACATTGGTAACTAATGACAAACTAAACTAAACAAATTTAACCTAAAATGAAAAGAGGGATTGTGACTTTTTCACATACTGGTCACTAATGATAGATGGGGCTTAATTTATAATTTGAATGCATCACATTTATCTTCTGCAGATAAGAACTTAAGAAGAAATATATGATTGTGTAGGAATAAATATTTTGTTGTTCTCAATACTGGGGTCAATGCAACGAAAGAAGGATGTATAAAATAAGATTAAGAAGAAATCAATTCCACTTTAGATTGGACATTTATTCACCTTTCATTTGTCCTCATGTTCAAGGCCCATATCATTTCATGTCATAAACCTAAGTCACCTCTGATTGGCTTATGATTCTACCTTCCCACAATTTTTATGCTGTGATGTGCTGAGACCGCAACTTATGCTGAGCACAACTTTTTCATTGTTTCCTCATCTGTTTGTATCCATCTGTTCTCTCGTTTCATACTTAAATTATACACATTTTGGGGTAAAGACTGTCTTTTTATTCTATGCCTGTCCACTGCCCAGCACAATGGGCTCAGGGTCCAGACCAGGGCTGCCAAGAGCTACATTAATACCAATATGGTTCAGAGCAAAACCACTTATTTGTGATGACTGAGACCCACTTTCTGACAGCTAGACATGAGCAAGTTATCAAGTGAGCACATGATGTATACTAAGCATAATGCAACAAATGATTTAGATTAGCAAGTGCCAGTGAATTCTGTCACTTAAATTATTTATACTTCAGGACATTTGCTAATATCCTTTTAATGAATAAAGAATAATTGTCTTTACAACACTGGTGCTCAACCCACAGCACACAGGCCACAACTGACCCGCAGGACTCCCCATGGGTCAGGACATTTGACGATGAGGGAGCAGAGGCAATTAATATGGCCATTCGTCCCCTGCTGCCAAAATTCCCAAGGACTGTGAGGCCAGATAGGTACCAAGCCAGAACCCACCTCCCCCAACATAGCCAGATCAGTGTCAGAACAAGCCCCCTTCCCCTGAACATCTAGTTGGGGCTGGACCATGCCTCTTCTCCCTCCTCTTCCTGCACAGCTGGATTTGGGGCTGGGGGACACCCTCTTCTTCCCCACACAGCCAAATCGGGCTGGGGCATGACACCTTCCCCCCGCACAGCACATAAGGTCTGGGCCGCACCCCCTTCCACCGACATGGCAAGATTGGGACCAGACTGTCCCCAGCCCACCTCCACGAGGCTGGACTGTGCCCCACCTATTCTAGATCAGGCCCACCAGCCAGATCCAGCCTATAGAGGGACCAGATATTACGAATCTGGCCCATGAGGCAAAAAGGTTGAACACCACTGCTCCAGAACAGTGATTCTCAACCATGGTGCTGGGCAATCTGAGTTGCTGCAAGATCAAGCTCTCCCTGCCTTGCTCCTCCCCCAACCCTACTGCTTGGCCCCTCTGCCAGGCAGTAAGCACCATAATAAATCAATTCGTTCTTGAAATGGGGTGTCACTCAATTCACAAAAATTATGGTGTGGTGCCTTGAGTCTAAGGAGGGGTGCCTCAAGTCTGAAAAAGGTCGACAACCACTGCTCTAGAATGATAAAGTTTTTAAGAAACATGGAAGACTATTTCAGGTAGAAAAAGCAGAATGAATTAGCAGACTAAAAATCACCGCTAGATTGTGTTTTGTTCCATTTATTATTTGGGATTACAACAGTCAAATTCTTAAAGAATTAGTACCTCTTAACCACACCATTTGCAAATATCATCTAAGAGGCAATGATAATACATAATACGTACTTTAATACTCCTCTGTAGAGGAAGAACTTCAGTTTGGTACTGGTGCATGTACAATAACTGCCAAGCTCAAGAACCTTCCAGAAAGGTTCAGCTTTTGAACCCTTGGCATGGATGAGCATGCTCAGTAAGAGCTTAAAAAGAGCAGTAAAGTTCTGAGCATAAAGCAAACAACACCTTGCATGGCAGACTGGAATGATAGAATGTAATTGGATGAGTGACGCATGACTGAAAGAATATATGACTGACAGATAATGTTTTAAAATCACTAGACCAACAGAAGTGTTGCATTTTGGAACTAAATGCAACACTAAAGACAGGAACTAAAAGATAGTGCAAAAGGACCCTTGGGGTCTCCAGTGAGCTGAATTCAGAAGAATGGCAACCTCCTGAAAGGGATCCAAGGATTTGAAGTGCTGGAGATCAGGATCCAAGAAGTGGATCATGATGCACCTTGATTTAGGAAGAATGACTCCTTCTCAAGGAGTCCCCCTCAGAAGAGAGCTACTGATGTGATTCATCTCACCCGGGTTGGTGCAACTTGCCTGTCTAGTTGTCTAATCATCTGAAATTGTTTCATCTCATTGGACCAGAGAAAGGGATTTGGTGGTAGGGGTCTGCTACAGACCCCCACATCAAGGGCAAGAAAGAGATTCGGGGCTCCTGAGGCAACTCTCGGAGACCATAAAAGCTAAAGAGGCAGTAGTCATGGGGGACCTAAACTACCCGGACATCTGCTGGGAGTCACAGACAGCAAAGTCCCACCGCTCACGTAGGTTTCTAACCTGTGTACAGGACCTCCACCTGACCTAGGAGGTACACGGTCCCACTAGGGGGAATGCCATACTGGATCTGGTATTGGCAACGGGGGATGACATGGTAGGGGACCTACAGATCGGTAGCCATCTGGGAGTCAGTGATCACCTAATAATAGAATTCACCATAAGACGTTGAGTGGGTAAGGTAACTAGTAGGGTGAAAGTGCTAGACTTTAGGAAAGCTGATTTCAATGAACTCAGGCGATTAGTCAAGGACGCACTGCAGAGTAGGAGTTTTGAAGTGATGGGAGCCCAAGAAGGGTGGCTGTGCCTTAAGGAAATGATCCTTCGGGCACAAAGCAAGACGATCCCCGAGCGAGGCAAAAGGGGGAAAGGGGCCAGGAGGCTTCCCTGGCTGACCAGAGAAATCCAGGGCAGCCTAAGGGCCAAAAGGGGAGCACATAAAAAGTGGAAACAGGGAGAGATCGCCAAAGATGAATATACCTCCTCTGCTCGCACTTGTAGGGAGGCAGTTAGACGGGCCAAAGCCACCATGGAGCTGAGGATGGCATCCCAAGTAAAAGACAACAAGAAAT